>NC_048576.1:98937620-98971812 GCF_013265735.2 Oncorhynchus mykiss
CAGCTAGTGGTGGTTGTTCTCCAGGTCTAGTGAGGGTCATGTCTGTCAGCTAGTGGTGGTTGTTCTCCAGGTCTAGTAGGGGTCTTGTCTGTCAGCTAGTGGTGGTTGTTCTCCAGGTCTAGTGAGGGTCTTGTCTGTCAGCTAGTGGTGGTTGTTCTCCAGGTCTAGTAGGGGTCTTGTCTGTCAGCTAGTGGTGGTTGTTCTCCAGGTCTAGTAGGGGTATTGTCTGTCACTTGTTTGATGTTTGTGAAATATCTCACCTCTTCCTCTGTGTGTGTGTGTGTGTGTGTGTGTGTGTGTGTGTGTGTGTGTGTGTGTGTGTGTGTGTGTGTGTGTGTGTGTGTGTGTGTGTGTGTGTGTGTGTGTGTGTGTGTGCGTGCGCGTGCTCGTCTGTGTGTGTGTGTGTGTTTCATCCCTAGTGTGTGGTGATTGGTGACCCCCCCCCCCCCCCCCCTCCACCCCTCCTATATTTAACTGGTACCAGAGCAGAGTGTTGATCAGTAAATTGGGTTACTGAGATGTGAAAGCAATTCCAGTCTGGAAATTACCAGAAGCAACACAGCAGAGAAAGTCAATAGAATTAAAGGAGACTGATGATTCATCTAATAACAGAGCAAATTCACACACAGTTATTCAGAAGGAAATCAAATGTTTTTAAATAAATTTTGAAAATCAGAGGAAATGATGAAGCGTTCACCTGTGTCTCTGGGCTATTCTCAGCATGAAAATAGTTTAATCTTTGATGTCTTTTTTTTTAGTAAACGTCGTATTTATTTATGTATTTGTTTGAAAAACTATTAGAAATGATTGTTGGCAAGAAAAAACAGAAAAGCATCAGAACAGACTTTGACAAAAGGAAAGAAATGACAGAAAAAATCCAGACAGATTGTAAAACGTTTAACTTGTTCAGTAAAAGTGTTTGGCTTGGATGCACCTGTAGCTAGATTACCTGTAGACCTCCATTGCTTGGGGAGGAACTTGAGGAGTTCAGTCGGCTTCCTGTTTGTCCATTGATGTCTTTTTATGGGATAGAATGAATGAGATTTAGCTGAGAGGAAAGCAGCAAAGAGGAGGCAGGTGAAAGTTTAGCTGATAACACACACACACACACACGCACACACGCACACACACGCAGAGAAATATATACACACACAGAAATACACAAACACACACAAATACACACACACTCAGACGCATATACACAAACACAGAAACAAACACACACACAGGCAGAAATACACACACACACACACACACACAAACACACACACACACACTCGCACACACACGCAGAGAAATATATACACACACAGAAATACACAAACACACACAAATACACACACACTCAGACGCATATACACAAACACAGAAACAAACACACACACACAGGCAGAAATACACACACACACACACACACACACACACACACACACACACACACACACACACAGAGAGATATCTGTCTGAAGAACAGAAGCAGTGGAACACAGGGATTGTTTAATTAAACAACAACTGCAGGATCACATGAATATGTTTTATAGATGTTACCATGACAACAACAGTAACATGGAGCAATCAACTGCAACATCAGTAGTACTATTACGATCCAATTAAATTGACCTGCAACTATGGTTGGTCTGGGCTAGTAGCCAGTGGCCACACTGTTAGCAGTGAGACAGTGGAGGCTCCACAGAGGGGAAAGGGGAGGACCATCCTTCTCAGTGAATTTCTAAAATAAAAATGGTAAAAAAATTGAAAAACTAGACTAAATATATTCACGTCACCAAATAATTGATTACAGTTTTTTTTCAACTGCTTACACTGGCAGTCACCAGTGCTGAGCTACGCTACGCTATGCTACGCTATGCTACGCATAGCTCTCCCTCCCTCCGCTGAGAAAAGGGGACACCGTCCCTCCACTGAGAAACGGGGACACCGTCTTCCAGCTGATGGTGAAACTCAAGTCACACTGCATTATTTCTGCCTCATGGATCAATTCATGGTGTTACTCCTATGACCAGAGAAAGTGAAATATTCCTGGATATTAAAAAAGACACAACAATGCAAGCTTTAATATCGTAACACTTTGCTACACTCATTCATTGCAACTGCAGTGCTGGTTATAGTGTGAGTGGAAGTAGGGAGGACGTGCATTTTATGGCTTAGAAAAGTTTGGAGCAAAGGGCTGACAGGGCTGAATAACAACTTAAACAGGAACTTTCTCACAAAAACAGCAGCTCTCTTCCTGTATTCGTTGAGTCTTTCTCTAGTCGTGGTTTTAAACGTTTTGAAATCTCACAGTATCAACTTTGCTGTGATGATTCTTTTTACAATCTATGGCTCGAATAAACTGTCATCTGAGCTATCTGATAGGCCAGCGGCAGGCCTATAGGTGCACTTGATTTGTTTTCTGGGAACACTTTGCCTTCCCGGCGCTAGAGCAGCTGAATCAAGTGCACCTACCGCCAACAGCGCAAAAACAAAACAATGCTTAGAAAAATGTTTGACGATCGACTAGGAATGCCTTGGAGATGAACCAGTCGACCGGTTGGTGACAGCTGCCTTTGTCATGACATGTTCAGCTTGACAATGACACAGGAGTAGGTAAAAGCACAAACTGATCTGTGACAGGCCTACACAGTTGGATGTGTGTAAATAATTCATACCTTACCATCTCATCATGTCTGCAGTGTCTTTGGCTCATCAACCCCTACCAGCTAAAGGGGTGTGGACCCTACCAACTAGAGGGGTGTGGACCCTACCAACTAGAGGGGTGTGGAGCGTGAAAAACCTCAGTCAGGAGAATGTCTGATACTCTGGAGACTGATTGTAACTATGCACACACGTCATTTCCATACTATATTGCTTGATTGCTCTTTCTCTCATAAGCAGTCATGCCCTTCTTCATAGCATGACTTCCCTCAAGATGTTCTCTCATGTGGGAACAGGATGGGAGAGTTCACGTCCAGTCAAACTGAAGTGATGCTTTATCTCTCTCCATCTCTGGCTTTCTCTTTTTAACATATTCATCTCTTTCTCTATGTGACAAACACATACTTATTTCATTCCTATTCCATCTGGAGTGTCTCAGGGTGTCTTCATTCCTATACCATCTGGTGTGTGTCAGGGTGTCTTCATTCCTATACCATCTGTTGTGTGTCAGGGTGTCTTCATTCCTATTCCATATGGTGTGTGTCAAGAGTGTCTTCATTCCTATACCATCTGGTGTGTCTCAGGGTGTCTTCATTCCTATTCCATCTGGTGTGTGTCAGGGTGTCTTCATTCCTATACCATCTGTTGTGTGTCAGGGTGTCTTCATTCCTATTCTATATGGTGTGTGTCAAGGTGTCTTCATTCCTATACCATCTGGTGTGTGTCAGGGTGTCTTCATTCCTATACCATCTGGTGTGTGTCAGGGTGTCTTCATTCCTATACCATCTGGTGTGTCAGGGTGTCTTCATTCCTATTCCATCTGGTGTGTCAGGGTGTCTTCATTCCTATTCCATCTGGTGTGTCAGAGTGTCTTCATTCCTATACCATCTGGTGTGTGTCAGGGTGTCTTCATTCCTATTCCATCTGGTGTGTGTCAGGGTGTCTTCATTCCTATTCCATCTGGTGTGTGTCAGGGTGTCTTCATTCCTATACCATCTGGTGTGTGTCAGGGTGTCTTCATTCCTATACCATCTGGTGTGTGTCAGGACATCTTCATTCCTATACCATCTGGTGTGTGTCAGGGTGTCTTCATTCCTATACCATCTGGTGTGTGTCAGGGTGTCTTCATTCCTATACCGTCTGGTGTGGGTCAGTGTGTCATTAGAGGACATATAATCACTTTCCCCTCAAGAGATACACTCTCTCGCACACACAGATTTGAACCTCCACATTCTGTAGCATTGTTTGGCTGTTTCTATGGTAACCTGAGCAGAGTGTACCTCCTTACTTGGGACATATTAATCATCAGTGACAAATCACCTCAATGACCCTACAAAGGTGTAAAAAACCATTATCCTAAGGAATAACCCACCTGGGGCTCTGAAGGTCCTGTAGTAGTGATAACTAAACGCCTCATTTAAAAGGGAAGATTTAAATCCAAGAGGACAGTTTTTAAAAACAATGGATTTCCTCTTTACTTATACAGGTAATTCAATTAAAAACAGTTTCTTATTTACAGGGACAACCTGTCCCATCCCCAAAACAATGTATTTCCTCTTTACTTATACAGGTAATTCAATTAAAAACAGTTTCTTATTTACAGCGACAACCTGTCCCATCCCCAAAACAATGTATTTCCTCTTTACTTATACAGGTAATTCAATTAAAAACAGTTTCTTATTTACAGCGACAACCTGTCCCATCCCCAAAACAATGTACGGGTACACTGTTCACAACACTACTGCTTGGAAACTACTCCTGACTACCAAGTGCAAGACACGTGTGTGTGTGTGTGTGTGTGTGTGTGTGTGTGTGTGTGTGTGTGTGTGTGTGTGTGTGTGTGTGTGTTAGAAACCCAGTGGAACACCCCCCCCCCCCCCCCCCCCCCACACACACACACACACACACACACACACACACACACACACACACACAAAAACTCATACACACACACACACACACACACACACACACACACACACACACACACACACACACTCCCCATGCCTCTATTCCTCAAGGGCCAAGAGAGAAGGAAAACAATCCCCACTAACCTCTCCCTTCCGTTCCCTAATAGAGGGAAGCATATTGGGCTGGTAACGACAGTGGTTAGAGCTGGGAGGCAGGCGACAGCAGAACACAGACATAGAGTCCATACATAGACAGGTGTCTTTGGGCCACACAGCCAATTTGCAGTTAAAGGTGCAATCTGTGATATGTGAATATGTTCCAAGGTTATTTTCATTTGAAACGGCAGTGTTTCCACTGGGGGGGAAATGTGTAACAGTGGAGGGAAAAGGGGGGCCTCCACCCCTTTAGCTGTATACGAAAACATGTGGAGCTGCCGTTTTGTTGAAAGATCAAAATCTGGGATTGTAGCTTTAACCCCCATTATTATAACCTTTATGTGAATGTAATCATTCATAGTGAATGTGCTGGTCTCTCCTGTTCCGTGTTCAATCACATTAATGCATTTCCTCCACCTGGATTGAATTGGCCCCAGGGACACAATATGACGACAAAAGGAAATGAGGTAAATTGCTAGTTATTAATGTGCCGACAAACATCGCCCCACCTGTTATGTGTTAATGTGTTGAGGTCATTCCCCCAGGCACATGCTAAGTGTATGCAGACTCTAATGGCTCACCATTCACTATACATTATAGCGCACTACTTTTGACCAGGGTGTACTATAAAACTATTGCACAATATAGGGAATAGGGAGAGGTTGGAGACAAAAACAGGCAGAGGGGAAAAGGGAGACTCCCCCAACAGGTTATAACCCCCCCTAACAGGTTATAACCCCCTAACAGGTTTTAACCCCCCTAACAGGTTTTAACCCCCTAACAGGTTTTAACCCCCCTAACAGGTTATAACCCCCCTAACAGGTTTTAACCCCCTAACAGGTTTTAACCCCCCTAACAGGTTATAACCCCCTAACAGGTTATAACCCCCTAACAGGTTTTAACCCCCCTAACAGGTTTTAACCCCCTAACCGGTTATAACCCCCTAACAGGTTATAACCCCCTACATCACGGTGGGCATCCACACAGAGTACTCCCAGCTCAGCTCAAGAGACTCTCTTGTATGTCTCAATGACTTTGTGCGATACTTTATGATGTGTCGCTCCGGTTTATAAGTGTCAATCCTGAGCCCCAAGTCACTATTTTTAGGTTCCTGCGGTGAGTGGTCTGTCATACAAGTCCTTTTGGATAGTCTCTGATGGGTGGGGTTGAACTGTCAGCTGTCAGCTAACATCTAGTTCCATGTAGAAGGGTAATACGTCAAGAGCAGAGATACAGGCAGAGCAAGTCTCATCTTTTTTTTTTATATATATATATAATATGTTTATTATTTTATAATACAAAATCTAATAAAAAAGACAGCAATACTAACAATGACATTCATTGTACTGTTGAATGGGACGGCCAATTTAGAGAACAAAACTAAACTTAACTCACACATACACAGAATAAAACTAAATCCTATTAGGTGGTACATGTATAAGAAGACGGCATATAGTCATTACAAGCAGTGTAGTTAAGCCCAAAAATAGATATTGAGTGGAGTACAGCACAGAGTAGCAGCAGATCGTCAACCCAGTTATGAAGCGGGACTAGACCATTTATCCAGTATCGGCTGACATGTTTTGTAAAACATTGGACTTCTATTGGAGGTACTGTATCGAATCTTCTCCATATGTATTACATTCCCTAAATCCCGTAACCACATTTCAAAGGTGGGTACAGTCTCCAGTTTCCAGAATTACAATATGAGCCTTTTGGCTAATAGAGTACAAAGAGAGACAGCTTTCCCTTCGTGGTTATTCCCATCAACTGTACCAAACAGAGCGGTCAATGGGTCTGGGGGCAAGTATCATCTTGTACCAAACAGAGCGGTCAATGGGTCTGGGGGCAAGTATCATCTTGTACCAAACAGAGCGGTCAATGGGTCTGGGGGCAAGTATCATCTTGTACCAAACAGAGCGGTCAATGGGTCTGGGGCAAGTATCATCTTGTACCAAACAGAGCGGTCAATGGGTCTGGGGGCAAGTATCATCTTGTACCAAACAGAGCGGTCAATGGGTCTGGGGGCAAGTATCATCTTGTACCAAACAGAGCGGTCAATGGGTCTGGGGGCAAGTATCATCTTGTACCAAACAGAGCGGTCAATGGGTCTGGGGGCAAGTATCATCTTGTACTAAACAGAGCGGTCAATGGGTCTGGGGGCAAGTATCATCTTGTACCAAACAGAGCGGTCAATGGGTCTGGGGGCAAGTATCATCTTGTACCAAACAGAGCGGTCAATGGGTCTGGGGGCAAGTATCATCTTGTACCAAACAGAGCGGTCAATGGGTCTGGGGGCAAGTATCATCTTGTACTAAACAGAGCGGTCAATGGGTCTGGGGGCAAGTATCATCTTGTACCAAACAGAGCGGTCAATGGGTCTAGGGGCAAGTATCATCTTTGATACAAGACGAGGAGAAAAGTAAGAGAGGACTGCTGAAAGAACAGACGTAGTATCATCTTTGATACAAGACTAGGAGAAAAGTAAGAGAGGACCGCTGAAAGAACAGATGTAGTATCATCTTTGATACAAGACGAGGAGAAAAGTAAGAGAGGACTGCTGAAAGAACAGACGTAGTCGTCCTTAGATCTTCACTCATTGCAGTTTAATTTTAAGAGGTTCAACTTCTCGGAAAGCTGATCACATCAGTGTTGCCCTCTGGATAGAAAATCAGTCCTCGGAAACACTTCTGGGAAATTAAAACTACACTGAGCAAGATGATCAGTGGTTTTATTGCCAGCGTAGCACAGCTTTTGGCGTCATCTTCAGCCTAATATACTTGCTCCTCTTCTCCAGAAGAAGAATAGCCAACAACACTGTCGAGGAAGCATGTTGTTTGAATACGTGTAGCTAGAGGATGTATTCTTTACAACGACCACATTCAGACTAAATAGGGAATACAGACTTGTGTGATGGTTGAAAATGAATCGAGGCCTCCTCTTTATAAAAAAGAGGGGCACTGTGTTCACAACGGGTGGTCCAAAACGACACCCTTTTTCCCTATATAGTGAACCTTATTCCCTGTATAGTGAACCTTATTCCCTTTATAGTGAACCTTATTCCCTGTATAGTGAACCTTATTCCCTGTATAGTGAACCCTATTCCCTGTATAGTGAACCTTATTCCCTATATAGTGAACCTTATTCCCTGTATAGTGAACCCTATTCCCTATATAGTGCACCCTATTCCCTGTATAGTGAACCTTATTCCCTGTATAGTGAACCCTATTCCCTGTATAGTGAACCTTATTCCCTGTATAGTGAACCTTATTCCCTGTATAGTGAACCCTATTCCCTGTATAGTGAACCTTATTCCCTATATAGTGAACCTTATTCCCTTTATAGTGAACCTTATTCCCTGTATTGTGAACCCTATTCCCTATATAGTGAACCTTATTCCCTATATAGTGAACCTTATTCCCTATATAGTGAACCTTATTCCCTATATAGTGAACCTTATTCCCTATATAGTGAACCTTATTCCCTATATAGTGAACCTTATTCCCTATATAGTGCACCCTATTCCCTATATAGTGCACCCTATTCCCTATATAGTGAACCTTATTCCCTATATAGTGCACCCTATTCCCTATATAGTGAACCTTATTCCCTATATAGTGAACCTTATTCCCTGTATAGTGAACCTTATTCCCTATATAGTGCACCCTATTCCCTATATAGTGCACCCTATTCCCTATATAGTGCACCCTATTCCCTATATAGTGAACCTTATTCCCTATATAGTGCACCCTATTCCCTATATAGTGAACCTTATTCCCTATATAGTGAACCTTATTCCCTGTATAGTGAACCTTATTCCCTATATAGTGCACCCTATTCCCTATATAGTGCACCCTATTCCCTATATAGTGCACCCTATTCCCTATATAGTGCACCCTATTCCCTGTATAGTGCACCCTATTCCCTATATAGTGCACTACTTTGAACCAGGGCCCATAGGGGATAGGGGACATTCTCAAGCTCACATCTCTTCATGTTTTAATGTTTTATGTCTGTGTTGTGCTGGGTGACTTGGACCCTAGCAGGGTAGGAGGTTTCATATTTCCACAGAGCAACACACACACAGACAGACACACAGGGTAGGAGGTTTCATATTTCCACAGAGCAACACACACACAGACAGACACACAGGGTAGGAGGTTTCATATTTCCACAGAGCAACACAAACACACAGACAGACACACAGGGTAGGAGGTTTCATATTTCCACAGAGCAACACAAACACACAGACGGGCACACAGGGTAGGAGGTTTCATATTTCCACAGAGCAACACAAACACACAGACAGGCACACAGGGTAGGAGGTTTCATATTTCCACGGTGCAACACAAACACAGACAGACACACAGGGTAGGAGGTTTCATATTTCCACGGAGCAACACAAACACAGACAGAGACACAGGGTAGGAGGTTTCATATTTCCACGGAGCAACACAAACACAGACAGACACACAGGGTAGGAGGTTTCATATTTCCACAGAGCAACACACACACAGACAGACACACAGGGTAGGAGGTTTCATATTTCCACAGAGCAACACACACACAGACAGACACACAGGGTAGGAGGTTTCATATTTCCACAGAGCAACACACACACAGACAGGCACACAGGGTAGGAGGTTTCATATTTCCACAGAGCAACACACACACAGACAGGCACACAGGGTAGGATGTTCCATATTTCTACAGAGCAACACACCCTAGTATTCTCCATAACCCAGTCCCATCACATACATTTCCCTAGTATTCTCCATAACCCAGTCCCATCACATACATTTCCCTAGTATTCTCCATAACCAGTCCCATCACATACATTTCCCTAGTATTCTCCATAACCCAGTCCCATCACATACATTTCCCCAGTATTCTCCATAACCCAGTCCCATCACACACATTTCCCCAGTATTCTCCATAACCCAGTCCCATCACACACATTTCCCTAGTATTCTCCATAACCCAGTCCCATCACACACACATTTCCCCAGTATTCTCCATAACCCAGTCCCATCACACACATTTCCCTAGTATTCTCCATAACCCAGTCCCATCACACACACATTTCCCCAGTATTCTCCATAACCCAGTCCCATCACACACATTTCCCTAGTATTCTCCATAACCCAGTCCCATCACACACATTTCCCTAGTATTCTCCATAACCCAGTCCCATCACACACATTCCCCAGTATTCTCCATAACCCAGTCCCATCACACACATTTCCCTAGTATTCTCCATAACCCAGTCCCATCACACACATTTCCCTAGTATTCTCCATAACACAGTCCCAAAGCGAATGCTATCGTCTTTGATTTACGGTTTGATGATGTAATAAAAGGTCATTGCTTGGAACGAGGGGAGAATCATCTGTAAGAGTGAAATATGAAACCTCCAACCCTTTATACTAGAGAACGCAGCCATAGCAGCAGAGATATAGAGAAATATACATGAAAACCTGGTAATATACAGTCCTCAACAGGATGTGGAGAGTTCAGACTAAGAGATATAGAGATATAACCTGGTAATATACAGTCCTCAACAGGATGTGGGGGGTTCAGACTAAGAGATATAACCTGGTAATTTACAGTCCTCAACAGGATGTGGAGAGTTCAGACTAAGAGATATAACCTGGTAATATACAGTCCTCAACAGGATGTGGAGAGTTCAGTCTAAGAGATATAACCTGGTAATATACAGTCCTCAACAGGATGTGGAGAGTTCAGACTAAGAGATATAACCTGGTAATTTTACAGTCCTCAACAAGATGTGGAGAGTTCAGACTAAGAGATATACATCTATATAACCTGGTAATTTACAGTCCTAAACAGGATGTGGAGAGTTCAGACTAAGAGATATACATCTATATAACCTGGTACTTTACAGTCCTCAACAGGATGTGGAGAGTTCAGACTAAGAGATATAACCTGGTAATATACAGTCCTCAACAGGATGTGGAGAGTTCAGTCTAAGAGATATAACCTGGTAATTTACAGTCCTCAACAGGATGTGGAGAGTTCAGACTAAGAGATATACATCTATATAACCTGGTAATTTACAGTCCTCAACAGGATGTGGAGAGTTCAGACTAAGAGATATAACCTGGTAATATACAGTCCTCAACAGGATGTGGAGAGTTCAGTCTAAGAGATATAACCTGGTAATATACAGTCCTAAACAGGATGTGTAGAGTTCAGTCTAAGAGATATAACCTGGTAATATACAGTCCTCAACAGGATGTGGAGAGTTCAGACTAAGAGATATAACCTGGTAATTTACAGTCCTCACAGGATGTGGAGAGTTCAGACTAAGAGATATACATCTATATAACCTGGTAATTTACAGTCCTCAACAGGATGTGGAGAGTTCAGACTAAGAGATATAACCTGGTAATATACAGTCCTCAACAGGATGTGGAGAGTTCAGACTAAGAGATATAGAGATATAACCTGGTAATTTACAGTCCTCAACAGGATGTGGAGAGTTCAGACTAAGAGATATAGAGATATAACCTGGTACTTTACAGTCCTCAACAGGATGTGGAGAGTTCAGACTAAGAGATAGAACCTGGTAATTTTACAGTCCTCAACAGGATGTGGAGGGTTCAGACTAAGAGATAGAACCTGGTAATTTTACAGTCCTCAACAGGATGTGGAGGGTTCAGACTAAGAGATATAACCTGGTAATTACAGTCCTCAACAGGATGCGGAGAGTTCAGACTAAGAGATATAGAGATATAACCTGGTAATTTACAGTCCTCAACAGGATGTGTATAGTTCAGACTAAGAGATATGAATCTATATAACCTTGTAATTTACAGTCCTCAGAGTTCAGACTAAGAGATATAACCTGGTAATTTACAGTCCTCAACAGGATGTGGAGAGTTCAGACTAAGAGATAGAACCTGGTAATTTTACAGTCCTCAACAGGATGTGGAGGGTTCAGACTAAGAGATATAACCTGGTAATTTACAGTCCTCAACAGGATGCGGAGAGTTCAGACTAAGAGATATAGAGATATAACCTGGTAATTTACAGTCCTCAACAGGATGTGTATAGTTCAGACTAAGAGATATGAATCTATATAACCTTGTAATTTACAGTCCTCAGAGTTCAGACTAAGAGATATAACCTGATAATTTACAGTCCTCAACAGGATGTGTATAGTTCAGACTAAGAGATATAAATCTATATAACCTTGTAATTACAGTCCTCAGAGTTCAGACTAAGAGATATAACCTGGTAATTTACAGTCCTCAGAGTTCAGACTAAGAGATATAGAGATATAACCTGGTAATTTACAGTCCTCAACAGGATGTGGAGAGTTCAGACTAAGAGATATAAATCTATATAACCTTGTAATTTACAGTCCTCAGAGTTCAGACTAAGAGATATAGAGATATAACCTTGTAATTTACAGTCCTCAGAGTTCAGACTAAGAGATATAGAGATATAACCTGGTAATTTACAGTCCTCAACAGGATGTGGAGAGTTCAGACTAAGAGATATAGAGATATAACCTGGTAATTTACAGTCCTCAACAGGATGTGGAGAGTTCAGACTAAGAGATATAACCTGGTAATTTACAGTCCTCAACAGGATGTGGAGAGTTCAGACTAAGAGATAGAACCTGGTAATTTTACAGTCCTCAACAGGATGTGGAGAGTTCAGACTAAGAGATATAACCTGGTAATTTACAGTCCTCAACAGGATGTGGAGAGTTCAGACTAAGAGATATAGAGATATAACCTGGTAATTTACAGTCCTTAACAGGATGTGGAGAGTTCAGACTAAGAGATATAACCTGCCAATTTACAGTCCTCAACAGGATGTGGAGAGTTCAGACTAAGAGATATACATCTATATAACCTGGTAATGTACAGTCCTCAACAGGTTGTGGAGAGTTCAGGACTAAGAGATATAACCTGGTAATTTACCATCCTCAACATGATGTGGAGAGTTCAGACTAAGAGATATATAGATATAACCTGGTAATTTACCGTCCTCAACAGGATGTGGAGAGTTCAGACTAAGACATATAGAGATATAACCTGGTAATTTACAGTCCTCAACAGGATGTGGAGAGTTCAGACTAAGCTATATACATCTATATAAGCTGGTAATTTACAGTCCTCAACAGGTTGTAGAGATTTCAGACTAACAGATATAACCTGGTAATTTACAGTCCTCAGAGTTCAGACTAAGAACTGCATTCTGCACCTTCCAGGACTCCAGTATTGTTTTACACATTGCTCTACTTAATGTGTTTTGACATGTTGTGAAATGTAATGTCATGTTTTTATTTGTTTATAACTGACTTCGTTTTGTTGGACTCCATGAAGAGTAGCTGCTGCCTTGGCTGGAACTAATGGGGATCCTTAATAAGTACAAATACACACACACACATACACGCACACGCACACGTACAGAAACACGCACAGACCCACACACAGACACACACACGTACAGAAACACGTACAGAAACACGCACAGACCCACACACAGACACACACACGTACAGAAACACGTACAGAAACACGCACAGACCCACACACACACACACACACACACGTACAGACACACGCACACATACATTATTTAATTCTCAACTGTCAGTTCATGTACAGTTACCTACTGTCTATTGAACCTTGTATGACGTCATAAATGCACAGACAGGAGTACATACCAAAACCTTCCAACCTAAGCCAGCCTGCCACCGTCGGTTAGTTGACCCCTGTGATGACTCACTGACCCCCAGGTCCTGAACTCAGACATCGTCATCGAGTAAGAATTATATTATTCAAAAACATGCGTCTCACAATTATTGGCACCTCTAGAAATTCTTCTGAATAGAATCTAATTTGATATGTATTTCCAGATTAAGAATTTACTTTTAAAAGTTACTTTTAAGAGTCTTTGGGAACTCTTAAGTGGTTATCCATCACTGGGGTATAAACATGAGGTGACACACAGGCTAAACTCCCTTAGTCATCCTTCAACATGGGAAAGACCAGAGAACACACAGATGAATATGAGACAAAGGGTTGTTGACCTTCACAAATCAGACAATGGCTATAAAATATATATCTACATGGCTGAGAATTACCCATCTCCACTATTAGTGCAGTAATGAAGAAACGTCAACCAGCTGGATCTGTGACGAACCGGCCTAGAAGAAGACCCAGGTGTATTTTGCCTCCAGGCACAGACCAGAAGGATGGTTCACGTGGCAACAAAAACAAATCTCCAAGGATCACAGTTGGAGAACTGCAGAAGTGGGTTACATCTTGGGGTCTCCAAAACTACAGATAGACTCCATCTCCATGACAACAAGTTATACGGAATGGCTGCCAGGAGAAACCTGTCTGCCTCTACCAGGAGGAACCTGTCTGCCTCTACCAGGAGGAACCTGTCTGCCTCTACCTGTCTGTCCTCTACCAGGAGAAACCTGTCTGTCTCTACCAGGAGAAACCTGTCTGCCTCTACCAGGAGAAACCTGTCTGCCTCTACCAGGAGAAACCTGTCTGCCTCTACCAGGAGAAACCTGTCTGCCTCTGCCAGGAGAAACCTGTCTACCTCTACCAGGAGAAACCTGTCTGCCTCTACCAGGAGAAACCTGTCTGCCTCTACCAGGAGAAACCTGTCTGCCTCTACCAGGAGAAACCTGTCTGCCTTTACCAGGAGAAACCTGTCTACCTCTACCAGGAGAAACCTGTCGGCCTCTACCAGGGAGAAACCTGTCTGCCTCTACCAGGAGAAACCTGTCTGCTTCTACCAGGAGAAACCTGTCTGCCTCTGCCAGGAGAAACCTGTCTGCCTCTACCAGGAGAAACCTGTCTGCCTCTACCAGGAGAAACCTATCTGCCTCTACCAGGAGAAACCTGTCTGCCTCTACCAGGAGAAACCTGTCTGCCTCTACCAGGAGAAACCTGTCTGCCTCTACCAGGAGAAACCTGTCTGCCTCTACCAGGAGAAACCTGTCTGTCTCTACCAGGAGAAACCTGTCTGTCTCTACCAGGAGAAACCTGCCTGCCTCTACCAGGAGAAACCTGTCTGCCTCTACAAGGAGAAACCTGTCTGCCTCTACCAGAAGAAACCTGTCTGCCTCTACCAGGAGAAACCTGTCTGCCTCTACCAGGAGAAACCTGTCTGCCTCTACCAGGAGAAACCTGTCTGCCTCTACCAGGAGAAACCTGTCTGCTTCTACCAGGAGACACCTGTCTGCCTCTACCAGGAGAAACCTGTCTGCCTCTACCAGGAGAAACCTGTCTGCCTCTACCAGGAGGCTAAAACTGGGTCGTTGTTTAAATCATTCAGCAGGACAGTGATCCAAAGCATACCTCCAAATCCACATGAAAATGGTTCACTGACCATAGAATTAAGCTTTTGCAATGGCCAATGTGTTCTCCCACCTCATCAAACATTATAGGAGGCGACTCAGAGCTGTTATCTAGGTGATAGGAGGGTGTGTTCTCCCACCTCATCAAACATTATAGGAGGCGACTCAGAGCTGTTATCTTGGCAAAGGGAGGGTGCAGAATGCACTAAAGGGGTGCCAATAATTGTGACATGAATGTTTTACAATAAAATAATTATTTCTTGATGACCATTTTCTTTTTTTTTAAGTTAACTCAATTAAAGGTTATATTCATATGATATTTTGATTGTCACATTAAGCTGATAAACAACAATGACATTTTTTTCACAGACTGTGTTCACATATACCCAGGGTGACAATAATCAGGAGGGCACTGTACATCCTTTCAACTATAACACCTCAACTTGGGTAAAACTAGGATTAACTAAAAACTTTAACCTTATTTCATTCACCTTGTTTTAAAATATTATCTTTAAAAGCAGTTATTTAACTGTTTATTTAACAGGAAAATCCCTTGAGGTTGTTTGTACTTCCATAGATGTGAACCAGTGTGGGATTGAAAGTATTTTTAGCATCTGTGTAGGTCGGTGGTGAAGGAAGGTATGCTGCTACAGATGTAGGATCTTAATTTGACCTATGTTGTCAAAGCAACAAAAGAATCTGCTGCCACAGGATTTGAAACTTCAGTCCATAATGTTGATCGGTGGTTAGACTATTTATTACCTGCATCTGGCCAAAGCAGGCTATGTAAAAAAAAGTGCAATACTGTGTTAGTGTGGGTTTCTTTTCGGTGAATTGATGTAAATCACGTAGCTCATCTGCATTTCTCTGCAACAAAAAGGGTGATCAAATTAAGATCCAACATCTGTATGTGCTTTTGTTAGGAAACCAATAGCCTACATGCCTAATGCTGCTCGTGTTATGTCTAGAGGGGCTTCTTAGGCTTAGTTAACTGGTCTGTTAACCTGATTTAAGATGCACAACCACGTGAGAAATCAGAGTACGAGCCTAGGTGTTGAATGTATGTACCCAGGAGACAGCTACTCACCTTAGGCTCTGTCTTGACCCCTTTGAGGTGGTGAGCCCAAGCAGATAACTATGTTCAGATGGTGCCAGGAACAAATATATACAACAAGGAGACAGACAGGCCTCAACTAAAAGATTCACAATCCAAACGAAAGGTCTCAGGGACACGAAAATAAAACCAACAACCTCACGGCTCTGCCAGCTGGGACACGCTCACTGATGATCACCTAATTGGCAGCACCTGTCTCCTTATCAACTAGGCTCAGCAATCTGGACAAGGTCGCTACTGCCCCTGGGGGATGGATTGTTGTAAGTGGTAGTGAGCTGCCAGTGTGCTGTCTAAACGACCTAACCTATTCCATAACACTTTCAACAATAACACTTATTATCTTTTAAAAATAAAACATCATTTCATCTGATGGAGGGCCAGGATATAGATATATAACTTATTCCTGCTTACCTGTCCTTGTTCTGTAGATGTTGTTTTGTATTATTAATTGTTTTACTCGGTCTGCTCTTTTAAGTTTATACAGAATTGCATACTTGTCTTTTCTACAATAAACAACTATTAGGTTTAATCAAACCTTTTCTTCCAGGAAAATCCTTGCGGTTGTTTGTACTTCATAGACGTGAACCAGCAAGGCAATTGGGAGTATTTTAGCATCTGTAGGTCAGTGGTGAAGGGACGGTTTCCTGTTGAGCAGAACACCAGTTTCACCCACATCTACCACAGGACAGAGAGAGGAGTGAGGAGAGGAGGCCAGAGGACTCACAGCTAAGGAAGGTGTCACAAATGGAACCCTATTCCTTATGGACCCTGGTTAAAAGTAGTGAACTCAATAGGAAATTGGTGCCAATTTGGGACACAACCCTTAAGAACAGCTAGTTCTCTGCAGGAGCCACAGAAAAACAGCCATGAAATAGCAGCATGAAATCTGTGAAACAGCATGAATGTATTTGAAAAGCAGCATGCAATCTGTGATAACAGCATGAAATGTATTGGAACAGTAGCATGAAATCGAGATCAAATTTCACATTTTTAACACTTAAAAGGGGATTTAAATTAAACCTTTGAGCCCTGGTCTAAAGTAGGGCCCGATATAGGTAATAAGGCTCTGTCTAAAGTAGGGCCCTATATAGGGAATAGGGCCCTGGTCTAAACTAGGGCCCGATATAGGTAATAGGGCTCTGGTCTAAAGTAGGGCCCTATATAGGGAATAGGGCTCTGGTCTAAAGTAGGGCCCTATATAGGGAATAGGGCTCTGGTCTTAAGTAGGGCCCTATATAGGGAATAGGGCTCTGGTCTAAAGTAGGGCACTATATAGGGAATAGGGGCTCTGGTCTAACGTAGGGCCCTATATAGGGAATAGGGCTCTGGTCTAAAGTAGGGCCCTATATAGGGAATAGGGCTCTGGTCTAAAGTAGGGCCCTATATAGGGAATAGGGCTCTGGTCTAAAGTAGGGCCCTATATAGGGAATAGGGCTCTGGTCTAAAGTAGGGCACTATATAGGGAATAGGGCTCTGGTCTAACGTAGGGCCCTATATAGGGATAGGGCTCTGGTCTAAACATAGGGCCCTATATAGGGAATAGGGCTCTGGTCTAAAGTAGGGCCCTATATAGGGAATAGGGCTCTGGTCTAAAGTAGGGCCCTATATATGGAATAGGGCTCTGGTCTAAAGTAGGGCCCTATATAGGGAATAGGGCCCTGGTCTAAAGTAGGGTCCTATATAGGGAATAGGGTCCTGGTCTAAAGTAGGGCACTATATAGGGAATAGGGCCCTGGTCTAAAGTAGGGTCCCTATATAGGGAATAGGGTCCTGGTCTAAAGTAGGGCACTATATAGGGAATAGGGCTCTGGTCTAAAGTAGGGCACTATATAGGGAATAGGGCTCTGGTCTAAAGTAGGGCACTATATAGGGAATAGGGCTCTGGTCTAAAGTAGGGCACTATATAGAGAATATGGTGCCATTTTGGATGTCGCCATTTTCCAGAAATTTGTGAGATGAATTGTTATGACCAGTTGCGTATCGAATGTCCTTTTAATCGAGGTGATCAGATACGAGCCATTTACTGTAAGTACACACGTTTTCAAGGACTAAGGCTATGCACCCAATGGCGCCCTTATTCCCTATGTGGTGCACTACTTTAGACCAGGACCCAATGGCGGCCCTATTCCCTATGTAGTGCACTACTTTAGACCAGGACCCAATGGTGCCCTATTCCCTATGTAGTGCACTACTTTTTGCTCATGAGGCCTGGTCAAAAGTAGTGCACTACATAGGGGAAAGGGTACCATTTGAGAAGTGGCCTATAATTACTCCACTGTTTAAAGGGCTAAACATCAATTCCACTGACTGTCTATAGAAATATGGCTCGTAATTCAATTATATTATTTTTTATTTAAACTAGGCAGTCAGTTAAGAACAATTATTATTTACAAATGACGGCCTACCAGAAGGCAAAAGGCCTCCCTGTGGGGTACGGGCTGCTAGGATTATCTGTTGAAAAGGTTGAACGCAGGACATTTTCAGAGCTGCCAAAGGACTGTGTTGTGAATCAGTGTTGAAGTGCTGTAGCTGGTACAATGTCTCTCTGGGGTGATAAAGGGGGCAGCCATACGTGAAAGAGGAGTAGAGGAGGATATCGCCTGCGGTCTGAAATAAACCCGATGCACAGAGCACCTCATCTAGGAGACGGCAGATGTGGCATGAACGAACTATCATCAACTAAAACTCTGTTTTATAACACGACAGTCGCAGCCAAAAGTTTGAGGATGACACAAATATTAATTTTCTGCTTCAGTGTCTTTAGATATTTTTTTGTCAGATGTTACTATGGAATACTGCAGTATAATTAAAAGCATTTCATAAGTGTCAAAGGCTTTTATTGACAATTACATGAAGTTGATGCAAAGAGTCAATATTTGCAGTGTTGACCCTTTTTTTTTCAAGACCTCTGCAAACCACCCTGGCATGCTGTCAATTAACTTCTGGGCCACATCCTGACTGATGGCAGCCCATTCTTGCATAATCAATGCTTGGAGTTTGTCAGAATTTCTGGGTTTTGTTTGTCCACCCGCCTCTTGAGGATTGACCACAAGTTCTCAATGGGATTAAGGTCTGGGGAATATCCTGGCCATGGACCCAAAATATCAATGTTTTGTTCCCCGAGCCACTTAGTTATCACTTTTGCCTTATGGCAAGGTGCTCCATCATGCTGGAAAAGGCATTGTTCGTCACCAAACTGTTCCTGGATGGTTGGGAGAAGTTGCTGTCTGAGGATGTGTTGTACCATTCTTTATTCATGGCTGTGTTCTTAGGGCAAAATTGTGAGTGAGCCCACTCCCTTGGCTGAGAAGCAACCCCACACATGAATGTCTCAGGATGTTTTACTGTTGGCATGACACAGGACTGATGGTAGCGCTCACCTTGTCTTCTCCGGACAAGCTTTTTCCGGATGCCCCAAACAATCGGAAAGGGGATTCATCAGAGAAAATGACTTGACCCCAGTCCTCAGTAGTCCAATCCCTGTACCTTTTGCAGAATATCAGTCTGTCCCAGATGTTTTTCCTGGAGATAAGTGGCTTCTTTGCTGCCCTTCTTGACACCAGACAATCCTCCAAAAGTCTTCGTCTCACTGTGCGTGCAGATGCACTCACACCTGCCTGCTGCCATTTCCTGAGCAAGTTCTGTACTGATGGTGCCTGCTGAATCAACTTTAGGAGATAGCGGTTAGAGGGGCGGTAGGTAGCCTAGCGGTTAGAGGGGCGGGCAGGTAGCCTAGCGGTTAGAGGGGCGGCAGGTAGCCTAGCGGTTAGAGGGGCGGCAGGTAGCCTAGCGGTTAGAGGGGCGGCAGGTAGCCTAGCGTTTAGAGGGGCGGCAGGTAGCCTAGCGGTTAGAGGGGGCGGCAGGTAGCCTAGCGTTAGAGGCGGCAGGTAGCCTAGCGGTTAGAGGGGCGGCAGGTAGCCTAGCGGTTAGAGGGGCGGCAGGTAGCCTAGTGGTTAGAGGGGCGGCAGGTAGATTAGTGGTTAGAGGGGCGGCAGGTAGCCTAGTGGTTAGAGGGGCGGCAGGTAGCCTAGTAGTTAAAAGCATTGGGCCAGTATACTGAAAGGTTGCTGGATCGAATCCCTGAGCTGACAAGGTAAAAATCTGTTGTTCTGCCCCTGACCAAGGCAGTTAACCCCACTGTTCCCCGTAGGCCGTCATTATAAAATAAGAATTTTGTTCTTACCTGACTTGGCTGGTTAAATATATATATATTTTAAGTCATTTTGTTTCAGGTATTGTTGTCACCCTCACGTCACCTATATTGAGTGTTTAGTGCTTCACTGTATCCTGCTGTGTAACGTCCAATTACCCTGGTCTGTCTACTAATGGATCCCTGTCTCTCTGAGGCTGCGTTCCAAATTGGCTCTGGACGCCCAGAGGGGTTCTGATCAATAGTAAAGGGGAAGGGAAAGTGGGGGATACCTAGTCATTTGTACAACTGAATGCATTCAACTGAAATGTGTCTTCGTGCACTATAAAGGAAATGGAGGGCTATTTGGGACGTAGCCTAAATTCCAGTGATATCACTGATGCCTAGAGGATCAGCGCCCAGTCGTGTCAGACTTCAGTGGGTCGTTATGCTGTGAAACTATTAAAAACGTTCAAATGGGCTGAAATTGGAGCTGGCTGACGATGTTACCACTGACTGACTGGCGTTGTCGTACAGCGGAAATGGACCTGGAACATTCTGGAACATCACACGTTTACTTTATTATTTATTCATTTTCTTAGGAGGTTTTTGTCTTGTTGTTGTTGTTTTTTCAACAACCACACGACACACATTTCCATTTCCAGAATTGCGAGAGCCATTGTCGAATTTCAGAATAGCCAAATAAGCAACAACTGTTGTTTAGGGCGTTAGGTACACCTATCCAACGCTCCTGCAGGTCCAGCATAACTTCGGACAAAAACTTCAAAAAGTTATATTACAGGTCTTAGAAACATTTCAAACTAAGTATAGAATCAATCTTTAGGATGTGTTTATCATAAATCTTCAATAACGTTCCAACCGGAGAATTCCTTTGTGTGTAGAGACGCCATGGAACGCAGGTCGCTAATCATGTGAAATGCGCGTGACCAGGAAATGGCTCTCTGTCAGTAACCTGACTCATTCCTCTCTCATTCAGCCTCACATC
Source organism: Oncorhynchus mykiss (assembly GCF_013265735.2). Taxonomy (NCBI): domain Eukaryota; kingdom Metazoa; phylum Chordata; class Actinopteri; order Salmoniformes; family Salmonidae; genus Oncorhynchus; species Oncorhynchus mykiss. Next base: position 98,958,945 of record NC_048576.1, read on the forward strand.
ACAGTAGAAGCCTCATTCAAGTTTCTAAAGACATTTGACATCTAGTGGAAGCCTATGAAGTGCAACTTCCTCCATACCCACTGTGAATTCAATAGGGTCTGGGTTGAAAATCGACCAACCTCAGATTTCTCACTTCCTGTTTGGATTTCTTCTCAGGTTTCTGCCTGCCATATGAGTTCTGTTATACTCACAGACTTCATTCAAACAGTTTTAGAAACTTCTGTGTTTTCTATCCAATACGAATAATATATGCATATATAGCAACTGGGACTTGAGGAGCAGGCCGTTTACTCTGGGCACCTCTGGGCACCTTTCATCCAAGCTACTCAATACTGCCTGTGCAGCCATAATAAGTTAATGTCCGTTTTGTAAGAGGACGGCTGCAAGGCTAGCGCAGTATAGCTTAATGTCAACATTAAATACAGTGTAATGAAGATCAAATTAGTTGGCATCTGTCTCACGGATCACCAAAACGACAATCACATTGTAATGGAGCAGTACAGATGAGAACATCCAGTGACATCCTGAAAAGTTGGAGTAAACAGAGGGATGAGAGAGATGAGAGAGGGATGAGAGAGAGGGATGAGAGAGAGGGATGAGAGAGGGATGAGAGAGAGGGATGAGAGATGGATGAGAGAGAAGGGTGAGAGAGGGATGAGAGAGAAGGATGAGAGAGGGATGAGAGAAGGATGAGAGAGAAGGGATTAGAGAGGATGAGAGAGAGATGAGAAAGAGGGATGAGAGAGAGGGTGAGAGAGGGATGAGAGAGGGATGAGAGAGAGGGATGGAGAGAGGGATGAGAGAGAGGGATGAGAGAGAGGGAATGAAATAAGGATGAGAGAGAGGGATGAGAGAGGGATGAGAGAGAGGGATGAGAGAGAGGGATGAGAGAGGGATGAGAGAGACAGAGACAGAGACAAGAGACAGAGAGAGATCAAATCTTCAACTCCCCATCCCCCCAAAAAGGGCCCTGTCAAATGGAACAATCTAATTATATTTGGCACATGCTTCATTAACAACAGGTTTAGACAAACAGTGAAATGCTGGCTTACGGGCCCTTCCAAACAATGCAGAGAAAAAGCTAAAATAACCAACAGCTCTAGCCTTCAACCTCTGACCATCCAGCCCCACAGTTCACAGTGTGACTGGACACAACCTGTCTGCTTCATTACCTCTGACCATCCAGCCCCACAGTTCACAATGTGACTGGACACAACCTGTCTGCTTCATTACCTCTGACCATCCAGCCCCACAGTTCACAGTGTGACTAGACACAACCTGTCTGCTTCATTACCTCTGACCATCCAGCCCCACAGTTCACAATGTGACTGGACACAACCTGTCTGCTTCATTACCTCTGACCATCCAGCCCCACAGTTCACAGTGTGACTAGACACACCCTGTCTGCTTCATTACCTCTGACCATCCAGCCCCACAGTTCACAGTGTGACTAGACACAACCCTGTCTGCTTCATTACCTCTGACCATCCAGCCCCACAGTTCACAATGTGACTGGACACAACCTGTCTGCTTCATTACCTCTGACCATCCAGCCCCACAGTTTACAGTGTGACTAGACACAACCTGTCTGCTTCATTGCCTCCCTCTGTGTCTCTTTGTCTTCACGGTGGTATATCTGCTCTCCTGTCCAGTGTGACTGATGAAAAGTATTATCTCGTCATCGTCTGATGTGGTGTCAGACTGACTCAGACATTAGTGGAAATATGAGGTCTGATGTAGTGTCAGATTGACTCAGAAATTAGTGGAAATATGAGATCTGATCTAGTGTCAGACTGACTCAGACATTAGTGGAAATATGGGATAACTACTAACTTCAAAGTGGGCACAACACAGGAGGAGGAGCAGGGGAGGAGGACAGGAGGACGAGCAGGGCAGGAGGAGCCAGACAGAAGGACAGAAGCAGGAGGACAGGAGGAGGAGCAGGCCAGGAGGACAGGAGGAGGAGCAGGAGGACAGGAAGAGGAGCAGGCCAGGAGGACAGGAGCAGGCCAGGAGGACAGGAGGAGGATCAGGAGAACAGGAGGAGGAACAGGCCAGCAGGACAGGAGGGGGAGCAGGAGGACAGAAAGAGGAGCAGGCCAGAAGGACAGGGGGAGGAGCAGGAGGACAGAAAGAGGAGCAGGCCAGGGGGACAGGAGCAGGAGGACAGGAGGAGGAGCAGGAGGACAGGAGGAGGAGCAGGAGGACAGGAAGAGGAGCAGGCAGGGGGACAGGAGCAGGAGGGCAGGAGGAGGAGCAGGAGGACAGGAGAAGGAGCAGGCCAGGAGGACAGGAGCAGGAGGAGGAGGGGCAGGTAGGCGGGAAGAAGAGCAGGAGGACAGGAGGTTAAGCAGGACAATAGGGTTCGTGGAGCTGAGCACTTTCAATCTGCATTAGTGTAACATATAGTTAGCCAAATTCAAAACATACCTTGGTGCAAAAATTGTTTCCCTCAAAGATGCACAATGGCACAGCAACACCGCAAAAACTCTACACAGGACCTACATGTGACAAAAGCACTCATCTGCATCAGTCTAAGGGATGTTTTCATCCATTCTGACATGGGAAACAATGATCAACACTATGGTTCCTACCCTGTCTGGTTATTAGGGTGCAACTCCATTACTACTGTCCATGGAACGTGGTCTATGAAGGTCAAAGGCCTGACTACATGGAACGTGGTCTAGAAAGGTCAAAGGCCTGACTACATGGAACGTGGTCTAGAAAGGTCAAAGGCCTGACTACATGGAACGTGGTCTATGAAGGTCAAAGGCCTGACTACATGGAACGTGGTCTATGAAGGTCAAAGGCCTGACTACATGGAACGTGGTCTATGAAGGTCAAAGGCCTGACTACATGGAACGTGGTCTATGAAGGTCAAAGGCCTGACTACATGGAAAGTGGTCTATGAAGGTCAAAGGCCTGACTACATGGAACGTGGTCTAGAAAGGTCAAAGGCCTGACTACATGGAACATGGTCTATGAAGGTCAAAGGCCTGACTACATGGAACGTGGTCTATGAAGGTCAACGGCCTGACTACATGGAACGTGGTCTAGAAAGGTCAAAGGCCTGACTACATGGAACGTGGTCTATGAAGGTCAAAGGCCTGACTACATGGAACGTGGTCTATGAAGGTCAAAGGCCTGACTACATGGAACGTGGTCTAGAAAGGTCAAAGGCCTGACTACATGGAACGTGGTCTATGAAGGTCAAAGGCCTGACTACATGGAACGTGGTCTATGAAGGTCAAAGGCCTGACTACATGGAACGTGGTCTATGAAGGTCAAAGGCCTGACTACATGGAACATGGTCTATGACTTCATGTTGTCCCCAGTGATCACACATGAATGCTTTTTTCATGTTGTCAGTGATCAGTGTAGTGGTGGCTCATTGTGTTGGCTGGTGGGCAGGAAGGACGTGGAATGGGTAGGTGTGTGTGTGTGTGTGTGTGTGTGTGTGTGTGTGTGTGTGTGTGTGTGTGTGTGTGTGTGTGTGTGTGTGTGCGTGCGTGCGTGCGTGAGAGAGCGTCGCTCTCCACACTCAGAGAAAGAAAGCATCCTGGCTTCTATCCTCCATCCCACAAGGTTTTCCACGATATGAGAGAGAACCATCACTCACCAGAACTCTGATGTTCTGCCAAGGAGAGATCACCTCTACCGCCACCCACTATGCAGCAGAGAAAGACAAACAGACAGACAGAGTTGGAGAGAGAGAGAGCCACTGAGAGATGCTGTAGAGATTACAACATGGTAGGTGGTTAGTTGTATTTAATTGAATGCATGAGAAGTATGGCTACTTTTGGTCTCTTTCTCTGCTCGACCACAGGAAGACTAATATCAGCAGACACTGATGTTTTCTGTTTGGAGGATAACATTAGGAGAAACTATCAGAACCTACAGATACAACTGAAGGGGATGACAACAGAACAGAACAACGCAGATCAGAGCTGAACAGAACATAACAGAGAAGAACAGAACAGAGAAGAACAGAACAACGCAGAACAGAACAGAGCAGAACAGAACAGAGAAGAACAGAACAACGCAGAACAGAACAGAGCAGAACATAGCAGAACAGAACAGAGAAGAACAGAACAGAGCAGAACAGAACAGAATAGACCAGAACAGAGCAGAACAGAACAAAAGCAGATCAGAGCAGAACAGAACAGAGAAGAACAGAGCAGAACAGAGAAGAACAGAACAGAGTAGAACAGAACAGAGAAGAACAGAGCAGAACAGAGAAGAACAGAGCAGAGCAGAACAGAACAGAGAAGAACAGAACAATGCAGAACAGAACAAAAGCAGATCAGAGCAGAACAGAACAGAGAAGAACAGAACAGAGCAGAACAGAACAGAGAAGAACAGAACAGAGAAGAACAGAACAACGCAGAACAGAACAGAGCAGAACATAGCAGAACAGAACAGAGAAGAACAGAACAGAGCAGAACAGAACAGAATAGACCAGAACAGAGCAGAACAGAACAAAAGCAGATCAGAGCAGAACAGAACAGAGAAGAACAGAGCAGAACAGAGAAGAACAGAACAGAGTAGAACAGAACAGAGAAGAACAGAGCAGAACAGAGAAGAACAGAGCCAAGCAGTGATAGCTGTGATGATGTCACAGACCAAAACAGCTAGATGCTGAGGGACAGCATGACATATTGACTTCTATACCAACCTACTGAGAGGATGCTGAGAGGATGCTGAGAGACAGCATTATATACTGACTTCTATACAAACCTACTGAGAGAGGATGCTGAGGGACAGCATTATATACTGACTTCTATACCAACCTAATGAGAGGATGCTGAAGGATGCTGAGGGACAGCATTATATACTGACTTCTATACCAACCTACTGAGAGAGATGCTGAGAGGATGCTGAGGGGACAGCATTACTATTGACTTCTATACCAACCTACTGAGAGAGGAGGCTGAGAGGATGCTGAGGGACAGCATGACATATTGACTTCTATACCAACCTACTGAGAGAGGATGCTGAGAGGTGCTGAGGGGACAGCATGACAAATGGACTTCTAATACACCTACTGAGAGAGGATGCTGAGAGGATGCTGAGGGACAGCATTACATACTGACTCTATACCAACCTACTGAGAGAGGATGCTGAGAGGATGCTGAGGGACAGCATTACATATTGACTTCTATACCAACCTACTGAGAGAGGATGCTGAGAGGATGCTGAGGGACAGCATTACATACTGACTTCTATACCAACCTACTGAGAGAGGATGCTGAGAGGATGCTGAGGGACAGCATTATATACTGATTCTATACCAACCTACTGAGAGAGGATGCTGAGGGACAGAATTACATATTGACTTCTATACCAACCTACTGAGAGAGGATGCTGAGAGGATGCTGAGGGACAGCATTACGTATCGACTTCTATACAAACCTACTGAGAGATGATGCTGAGAGGATGCTGAGGGACAGCAATTATTTATTGACTTCTATACCACCTACTGAGAGATGATGCTGAGGGACAGCATGACATACTGACTTCTATACCAACCTACTGAGAGGATGCTGAGAGGATGCTGAGGGACAGCATTTACATACTGACTTCTATACCAACCTACTGAGAGAGGATGCTGAGAGGATGCTGAGGGACAGCATTACATACTGACTTCTATACAAACCTACTGAGAGGATGCTGAGGGACAGCATTACATACTGACTTCATATACCAACCTACTGAGAGAGGATGCTGAGGGACAGCATTATATACTGACTTTCTATACCAACCTACTGAGAGAGGATGCTGAGGGACAGCATTACATACTGACTTCTATACAAACCTACTGAGAGGATGCTGAGGGACAGCATTACATTACTGACTTCTATACCAACCTACTGAGAGAGGATGCTGAGGACAGCATTACATACTGATCTTCTATACAAACCTACTGAGAAGAGGATGCTGAGAGGATGCTGAGGGACAGCATTACATATTGACTTCTATACCAACCTACTGAGAGAGGATGCTGAGATGATGCTGAGGGACAGCATTACATATTGACTTCTATACCAACCTACTGAGAGAGGATGCTGAGAGGATGCTGAGGGACAGCATTACATACTGACTTCTATACCAACCTACTGAGAGAGGATGCTGAGGGACAGCATTATATACTGACTTCTATACCAACCTACTGAGAGAGGATGCTGAGAGGATGCTGAGGGACAGCATGACATATTGACTTCTATACCAACCTACTGAGAGAGGATGCTGAGGGACAGCATTATATACTGACTTCTATACCAACCTACTGAGAGAGGATGCTGAGAGGATGCTGAGAGGGACAGCATTACATACTGACTTCTATACCAACCTACTGAGAGAGGATGCTGAGAGGATGCTGAGGGACAGCATTACATATTGACTTCTATAGCAACCTATTGAGAGAGGATGCTGAGGGACAGCATTACATACTGACTTCTATACAAACCTACTGAGAGAGGATGCTGGAGGGACAGCATTATATACTGACTTCTATACAACCTACTGAGAGAGGATGCTGAGGGACAGCATTATATACTGACTTCTATACCAACATACTGATGAGAGGATGCTGAGAGGATGCCTGGGGACAGCATATTACATACTGACTTCTATACCAACACTACTGAGAGAGGATGCTGGAGGATGCTGAGGGAACAGCATTACATACTGACTTCTATACCAACCTACTGAGAGAGGATGCTGAGGGACCGCATTATATACGACTTCTATACCAACCTACTGAGATAGGATGCTGAGAGGAATGCTGAGGGGACAGCATTACATATTGACTTCTATACCAACCTACTGAGAGATGATGCATGAGAGGATGCTGAGGGACAGCATTATTTATTGACTTCTATACCAACCTACTGAGAGGATGCTGAGAGGATGCTGAAGAGGATGCTGAGGGACAGACATGACATATTGACTTCTATACCAACCTACTGAGAGAGATGCTGAGGGACAGCGATTATATACTGACTTCTATACCAACCTACTGAGAATGATGCTGAGAGGATGCTGAGGGACAGCATTATTTATGACTTCTATACCAACCTACTGAGAGGATGCTGAGAGGATGCTGAGGGACAGCATGACATATTGACTTCTATACCAACCTACTGAGAGAGGATGCTGAGGGACAGCATTATATACTGACTTCTATACCAACCTACTGAGAGAGGATGCTGAGAGGATGCTGAGGGACAGCATTACATATTAACTTCTTTACACACAGATGAGATCACTCCCTCTAACACTGTCGCAAACGTGAAAAAGTAAATACTCAGACTTAATTTACAAACTAAGCGTTTGTGTTTCGTGAGTCCTCTAGATCAGAGGCAGTAGGGATGACCAGGGATGTTCTCTTGATAAGTGCATGAATTTGAAAATGTTCCTGTCCTGCTAAGCATTCAAAATGTAACGAGTACTTTTGAGTGTCAGGGAAAATGTACAGGGTAAAAAGTACATTATTTTCTTTAGGAATGTAGTGAAGTAAAAGTTGTCAAAAATATAAATAGTAAAGTGCAGGTAACAACAAAAACTACTGAAGTAGTACTTTGAGGTATTTAAAGAGCTTGAGAGGATCTGCAGAGAAGAATGGGAGAAGTTTGTAGCGTCATACCCAAGAAGACTCAAGGCTGTAATCGCTGCCAAAGGTGCTTCAACAAAGTACTGAGTAAAGGGTCTGAATACTCATGTAAATGTGATATTTCCATTTTTTATTTGTAATAAATTTGCCAAAATTTCTAAAAAACAGTTTTTGCTTTGTCATTCTGGGGTATTGTGATGTCATTATGGGGTATCGTGATGTCATTCTGGGTATTGTGATGTCATTATGGGGTATTGTGATGTCATTCTGGGGTATTGTGATGTCATTATGGGGTGTTTGTGTGTAGAATAAGGCTGTAACGTAACAACATGTGGAAAAAGTGAAGGGGTCTGAATACCTTCTGAATGAACTGTAAGTACTTCACACCCCTGAAAAGATGAAGTACCTGCGGCCCTCCAGGACCAGGGCTGCAGAGGATGTCTGGCAAGCAATGTTAATCACAATCACAGACAACTATTTGATTGGTAGCCTATTCGGGGTATTCCGTCGTTCGTACTTTCTGTGGTTGCAGAGAGCGTTGAGCCTCAAGGAACTTTTTCAACTTCTGTGTTTGAAGTGGACAAAAATAAACAACTTAAACTGCCAAAGAGTTTGGCTTGAAGCGTAATAAAAAACGGAACCATAAACTATGGAACCATGAAAAAGCTTTATTTTTTTTTAATGCTCGAAGGTCTTTTTAGGGAAGAGCTATTCTACCGTTAAGCGCAATAAAACTTGTTCGTCATGGAGATGCATTATTTACCCGTTAATGAATAGGCACTTGAGGAGAAGAGATGAGAAGGAAGTAGAAGAACTAGCTATTACACCAACTTGTGTTCTGTTTTTCAGAGTGTCTGGGGGGCTACTTCTATTCAAAACTTAAGACTGTTCACTAAATTACAGGTTTTATTGTTTCTCTTCTCAGGTTAAAAACCTGAGCTAAGGACAGGAAACATTTCAGAGTGTGTTCCACTTGCTATGTTTCCAAAGCTTGAAGAACCGACACAAAACGATCAGTCAAGGGGTTGGACAAGGTTGGAGAAGACACGCCCAGAACAGAGTGTGATTGATGGACAGTCCGGATGGCCTATATGCTCCCTGGCCCGTGATCAACCAATCAATCAAATACATTATGAAGCCCTTCTTAATCAGCTGATGTCACAAAGTGCTGTACAGACACCCAGTCCTAAAACCAGAACAGCAAGCAATGCAGTGTAGAAGCAGGGTGGCTAAGAAATTACTCCCTAGAAAGGCCGGAACATAGGAAGAAACCTAGAGAGGAACCAGGCTATGTGTGGGTGGCCAGTCCTCTTCTGGCTGTGCTGGTGGAGGATTATAACATAACATGGCCAAGATGTTCAAATGTTCATAGATGACCAGCATGGTCAAATAATAATAATCCAGTGGTTGTAGAGGGTGCAACAGGTCAGCACCTCAGGAGTAATGTCAGTTATCTTTTCATAGCCGATCATTCAGAGTATCTCTACCACTCCTGCTGTCTCTAGAGAGAAGACCTGAAAACAGCAGGTCTGTGACAGGTAGCATGTCCGGTGAACAGGTCAGGGTTTTATAGTCGCAGGCAGAACAGTTGAAACTGGAGCAGCAGCACAACCAGGTGGACTGGGGACAGCAAGGAGTCATCAGGCCAGGTAGTCCTGAGGCATGGTCCTAGGGCTCAGGTCCTCCTCCGAGAGAGAGAAAGAAAGAAAGACAAAAAGAGAGAATTAGAGAGAGCACACTTAAATTCACACATGACACCGGATAAGACAGAAGAAATACTCCAGATAAAGCAGACTGACCCTAGCCCCCGACACATAAACTACTGCAGCATAAATACTGGAGGCTGAGACAGGAGGGGTCAGGAGACACTGTGGCCCTGTCCGACGATACCCCCGGACAGGGCCAAACAGGCAGGATATAACCCCACCCACTTTGCTAAAGCAAAGCTCCCACACCACTAGAGGATATCTTCAACCACCAACTTACCATCCTGAGGCAAGGCGAGTATAGCCCACAAAGATCTCCCCCACGGCACAAACCCAAGGGGCGCCAACCAGGTCAGGAAGATCACGTCATGGGCCTGGCTGAGTAAGGAAGTCATTTTTCAAATCTGGGTTTCTCTCACATCAATAACAATCTAGGAAGACAAGACACACAATGGCCTTTAGGGGAGTTGTTGAGTGCATCGTTGAAGGCACACATATTTATACCCAGCATTCCGTGCAACAGGGATTGACCTAGGAGACCACTCTTCTTCCATCAAGAAGGATCAGAGACTCTGTAGACCTAGAATGACCCACTCAATAGTGAGATTGACTGGGGGAAGAGAGGCTGTGTGTTTAAAAAAGAGATGTGGAGAGGAGGAACGAGTCTAAATGGAAGGTGAAAGACTTCTCAGTGTTCTTCTCACATCACAACAACACAAGAAGACACAATGACTTATTGGGAAAATATTGATCATCAATGACCTATTGGGAAGACACACACACAATGACATATTTCTACCTAACCTCATCCCCACTAGTGTTTCAACCTCATCCCCACTAGTGTTTCAACCTCATCCCCACTAGTGTTTCTACCTAACCTCATCCCCAATAGTGTTTCTACCTCATCCCCACTAGTGTTTCAACCTAACCTCATCCCCACTAGTGTTTCTACCTAACCTCATCCCCAATAGTGTTTCTACCTCCTCCTCACTAGTGTTTCTACCTCATCCTCATCCTCACTAGTGTTTCTACCTCATCCTCACTGGTGTTTCTACCTAACCTCATCCTCACTAGTGTTTCTACCTAACCTAATCCTCACTAGTGTTTCTACCTCATCCTCACTAGTGTTTCTACCTAACCTCATCCTCACTTGCGAGGACCAACTGGCAAGTGTCTTCCCTGACATTTTCAACCTCTCCCTGACCGAGTCTGTAATACAAACATGTTTCAAGCAGAACACCATAGTCCCTGTGCCCAAGGAAGCGAATGGTAACCTTCCTAAATGATTACCGCCCCGTGGCACTCACATCGGTAGCCATGAAGTGCTTTGAAAGGCTGGTCATGGCTCACATCAACAGCATCCTCCCGGACACCCTAGACCCACTCGATTCGCATTCCGCCCAACAGATCCACAGATGATGCAATCTCAATCACACTCCACACTGCCATTTCTCACCTGTACAAAAGGAACACCTATGTGAGAATGCTGTTCATTGACTACAGCTCAGCGTTCAACACCATAGTGCCCACGTCTGCCACACTGATCCTTAACACTGGGGCCTCTCAGGGGTGTGTACTTAGTCCCCTCCTGTACTCCCTGTTCACCCACAACTGCGCAGCCAAAAACAAATCCAACACCATCATTAAGTTTACTGACGACACAACAGTGGTAGGCCTGATCACAGACAACGATGAGATGGCCTATATGGAGGAGGTCAGAGAACTGGCAGTGTGGTGCCAGGACAACGACCTCTCACTCTGTGAGCAAGACTAAGGAGCTGATCGTGGACTACAGGAAAAGGCAGGCCGAACAGGCCCCCATTAACATCGACGGGGCTGTAGTGGAGCGGGTTGAGAGTTTCAAGTTCATTGGTGTCCACATCACCAACTATATCATGGTCCAAACACACCAAGACAGTCGTGAAGTGGGCACGACAAAAACCTATTCCCCCTCAGGAGACTGAAAAGATTTGGCATGGGTCCTCAGATCCTCAAAAGGTTCTACAGCTGGACCATCGAGAGCATCCTGACAGGTTGCATCACCGCCTGTTATGGCAACTGCTCGGCATCTGACCGTAAGGCGCTACAGAGGGTAGTGCATATGGCCCAGTACATCACTGGGGCCAAGCTTCCTGCCATCCAGGACCTATATAATAGGCGGTGTCAGAGGAAAGACCATAAAATTGTTAGAGACTCCAATCACCCAAGTTATGGACTGTTCTCTCTGCCTCCGCACGGCAAGCAGAACCAGAGCACCAAGTCTAGGACCAAGAGGCTCCTCAACAGCTTCTACCCCCCAAGCCATAAGACTGCTGAACAATTCATAAAATCGCCACCGGACAATTTACATTGACCCCCCCCCTTTTGTACACTGCTGCTACTTGCTGTTTATTGTCTATGCATAGTCACTTCACCCCCACCTACATGTACAAATGACCTCAACTAACCTGTACCCCGCACACTGACTAGGTACCGGTAGCCCTGCACACTGACTAGGTACCGGTAGCCCTGCACACTGACTAGGTACCTCAAATCAAATCAAATGTATTTATATAGCCTTCGTACATCAGCTGATATCTCAAAGTGCTGTACAGAAACACAGCCTAAAACCACAAACAGCAAGCAATGCAGGTGTTGAAGCAGGGTGGCTAGGAAAAACTCCCTAGAAAGGCCAAAACCTAGGAAGAAACCTAGAGAGGAATCAGGCTATGTGGGGTGGCCAGTCCTCTTCTGGCTGTGCCGGGTGGAGATTATAACAGAACATGGCCAAGATGTTCAAATGTTCATAAATGACCCGCATGGTCCAATAATAATAAGGCAGAACAGTTAAAACTGGAGCAGCAGCACAGCCAGGTGGAATGGGGACAGCAAGGAGTCATCATGTCAGGTAGTCCTGAGGCATGGTCCTAGGGCTCAGGTCTTCCGAGAGAGAGAAAGAGAGAGAGAAAGAGAAAATTAGAGAGAGCACACTTAGATTCACACAGGACACTGAATATGACAGGAGAAGTACTCCAGATATAACAAACTGACCCTAGCCCCCCGACACATAAACTACTGCAGCATAAATACTGGAGGCTGAGACAGGAGGGGTCAGGAGACACTGTGGCCCCATCCGAGGACACCAGCGGACAGGGCAAACAGGAAGGATATAACCCCAACCACTTTGCCCAAGCCACAGCCCACACACTGTACCTGTAGCCCTGCACACTGACTAGGTACCTGTAGCCCTGCACACTGGGTACTACTGGGTACCGGTAGCCCTGCACACTGACTAGGTACGGTAGCCCTGCACACTGACTAGGTACCGGTAGCCCTGCACACTGACTAGGTACCGGTAGCCCTGCCACACTGACTAGTACCGGTAGCCCTGCACACTGACTAGTAGGGTCCCGGTAGCCCTGCACACTGACTAGGTACGGTTAGCCCTGCACACTGACTAGGTACCGGTAGCCCTGCACAAGACTAGGTACCGGTAGCCCTGCACACTGACTAGGTACCGGTAGCCCTGCACACTGACTAGGTACCGGTAGCCCTGCACACTGACTAGGTA
>NC_048576.1:98972312-99074812 GCF_013265735.2 Oncorhynchus mykiss
CAAACTTTAAACGACACTTTTTATGGATATCTTTAAGAAATGGCTTTTCTTCTTGCCACTCTCCATAAAGGCCAGATTTGTGCAATATACGACTGATTGTTGTCCTATGGACAGAGTTCCCCACCTCAGCTGTAGATCTCTGCAGTTCATCCAGAGTGATCATGGGCTCTTGCTGCATCTCTGATCAGTCTTCTCCTTGTATGAGCTGAATTTTTAGAGGGACGGCCAGGTCTTGGTAGATTTGCAGTGGTCTGATACTCTTCCATTTCATATTTCGCTTGCACAGTGCTCCTTGGGATGTTTAAAGATTGGGAAATCTTTTGTATCCAAATCCGGCTTTAAACTTTTCACAACAGTATCTCGGACCTGCCTGGTGTGTTCCTTGTTCTTCATGATGCTCTCTGCGCTTTTAACGGACCTCTGAGACTATCACAGTGCAGGTACATTTATACGGAGACTTGATTACACACAGGTGGATTGTATTTATCATCATTAGTCATTTAGGTCAACATTGGATCATTTAGAGATCCTCACTGAACTTCTGGAGAGAGTTTGCTGCACTGAAAGTAAAGGGGCTGAATAATTTTGCAGGCCCAATTTTTCAGTTTTTGATTTGTTAAAAAAGTTTGAAATATCCAATAAATGTCGTTCCACTTCATGATTGTGTCCCACTTGTTGTTGATTCTTCACAAAAAAATACAGTTTTATATCTTTATGTTTGAAGCCTGAAATGTGGCAAAAGGTCGCAAAATTCAAGGGGGCCGAATACTTTCGCAAGGCACTGTATATATATATATGTATATATATATACCATGATATAGAGGTAGATACTACAACAGTCCATTTCTCTGAACCCTCTTGTTATCTGACCTCTCTGATTCTATATGGTCGTTGGTCGTTGGTCGTTGGCAAATGCTTTCTTGTATTTCTCATGTCAATCTTATATCCCGACGCACTAAACAGGCTCACATTGTAATTACATTTTCAATAGGGTAATTACAATGTAATAACAAAGCTATTGTCTGACCACGAGAGTCAAGTCATAAGATGTCATATTTTGCCGGGCTGCACTGGCTCCAACATTTCATACTGTCTATGGAACCTATGGGGTTATGGCTCCTACATTTCATACTGTCTATGGAACCTATGGGGTCATGGCTCCAACATTTCATACTGTCTATGGAACCTATGGGTTATGGCTCCAACATTTCATACTGTCTATGGAACCTATGGGGTCATGGCTCCAACATTTCATACTGTCTATGGAACCTATTGGGTTATGGCTCCAACATTTCATACTGTCTATGGAACCTATGGGGTCATGGCTCCAACATTTCATACTGTCTATGGAACCTATGGGGTTATGGCTCCAACATTTCATACTGTCTATGGAACCTATTGGGTTATGGCTCCAACATTTCATACTGTCTATGGAACCTATGGGGTCATGGCTCCAACATTTCATACTGTCTATGGAACCTATGGGGTTATGGCTCCAACATTTCATACTGTCTATGGAACCTATTGGGTTATGGCTCCAACATGTCATACTGTCTATGGAACCCATGGGGTTATGGCTCCAACATGTCATACTGTCTATGGAACCTATGGGGTTATGGCTCCAACATTTCATACTGTCTATGGAACCTATTGGGTTATGGCTCCAACATGTCATACTGTCTATGGAACCCATGGGGTTATGGCTCCAACATTTCATACTGTCTATGGAACCTATGGGGTCATGGCTCCAACATTTCATACTGTCTATGGAACCTATGGGGTTATGGCTCCAACATGTCATACTGTCTATGGAACCCATGGGGTTATGGCTCCAACATGTCATACTGTCTATGGAACCCATGGGGTTATGGCTCCAACATTTCATACTGTCTATGGAACCTATGGGGTTACGGCTCCAACATTTCATACTGTCTATGGAACCTATTGGGTTATGGCTCCAACATGTCATACTGTCTATGGAACCCATGGGGTTATGGCTCCAACATGTCATACTGTCTATGGAACCCATGGGGTTATGGCTCCAACATTTCATACTGTCTATGGAACCTATGGGGTTACGGCTCCAACATTTCATACTGTCTATGGAACCTATGGGGTTACGGCTCCAATATTTCATACTGTCTATGGAACCTATGGGGTTATGGCTCCAACATGTCATACTGTCTATGGAACCTATGGGGTTATGGCTCCAACATGTCATACTGTCTATGGAACCTATGGGGTCATGGGCTCCAACATTTCATACTGTCTATGGAACCTATGGGGTCATGGCTACAACATTTCATACTGTCTATGGAACCTATGGGGTCATGGCTCCAACATTTCATACTGTCTATGGAACCTATGGGGTCATGGCTCCAACATTTCATACTGTCTATGGAACCTATGGGGTCATGGCTCCAACATTTCATACTGTCTATGGAACCTATGGGGTTATGGCTCCAACATTTCATACTGTCTATGGAACCTATGGGGTCATGGCTCCAACATTTCATACTGTCTATGGAACCTATGGGGTTATGGCTCCAACATTTCATACTGTCTATGGAACCTATGGGGTCATGGCTCCAACATTTCATACTGTCTATGGAACCTATGGGTTTATGGCTCCAACATTTCATACTGTCTATGGAACCTATGGGTTATGGCTCCAACATTTCATACTGTCTATGGAACCTATGGGGTCATGGCTCCAACATTTCATACTGTCTATGGAACCTATGGGGTTACGGCTCCAACATTTCATACTGTCTATGGAACCTATGGGGTTACGGCTCCAACATTTCATACTGTCTATGGAACCTATGGGGTTACGGCTCCAACATTTCATACTGTCTATGGAACCTATGGGGTTACGGCTCCAACATTTCATACTGTCTATGGAACCTATGGGGTTACGGCTCCAACATCTCATACTGTCTATGGAACCTATGGGGTCATGGCTCCAACATTTCATACTGTCTATGGAACCTATGGGTTATGGCTCCAACATTTCATACTGTCTATGGAACCTATGGGGTTATGGCTCCAACATTTCATACTGTCTATGGAACCTATGGGGTTATGGCTCCAACATTTCATACTGTCTATGGAACCTATGGGGTTATGGCTCCAACATTTCATACTGTCTATGGAACCTATGGGGTTACGGCTCCAACATGTCATACTGTCCTATGGAACCTATGGGGTTATGGCTCCAACATTTCATACTGTCCTATGGAACCTATTGGGTCATGGCTCCAACATTTCATACTGTCTATGGAACCTATGGGGTTATGGCTCCAACATTTCATACTGTCTATGGAACCTATGGGGTTATGGCTCCAACATTTCATACTGTCTATGGAACCTATGGGGTTATGGCTCCAACATTTCATACTGTCTATGGAACCTATGGGGTTACGGCTCCAACATTTCATACTGTCTATGGAACCTATGGGGTTATGGCTCCAACATTTCATACTGTCTATGGAACCTATGGGGTTATGGCTCCAACATTTCATACTGTCTATGGAACCTATGGGGTTATGGCTCCAACATTTCATACTGTCTATGGAACCTATGGGGTCATGGCTCCAACATTTCATACTGTCTATGGAACCTATGGGTTATGGCTCCAACATTTCATACTGTCTATGAACATTTCATACTGTCTATGGAACCTATGGGGTCATGGCTCCAACATGTCATACTGTCTATGGAACCTATTGGGTTATGGCTCCAACATGTCATACTGTCTATGGAACCTATGGGGTTACGGCTCCACATTTCATACTGTCTATGGAACCTATGGGGTCATGGCTCCAAACATTTCATACTGTCTATGGAACCTAGGGGTCATGGCTCCAACATTTCATACTGTCTATGGAACCTATGGGGTTATGGCTCCAACATTTCATACTGTCTATGAAACCTATGGGGTCATGGCTCCAACATTTCATACTGTCTATGAAACCTATGGGGTTATGGCTCCAACATTTCATACTGTCTGTGGAACCTATGGGGTTATGGCTCCAACATGTCATACTGTCTATGGAACCTATGGGGTCATGGCTCCAGTGGGTGTGGTGTTA
The DNA here is from genome assembly GCF_013265735.2 of Oncorhynchus mykiss. Taxonomy (NCBI): domain Eukaryota; kingdom Metazoa; phylum Chordata; class Actinopteri; order Salmoniformes; family Salmonidae; genus Oncorhynchus; species Oncorhynchus mykiss. Next base: position 98,976,407 of record NC_048576.1, read on the forward strand.
TTTCGCAGTGTCAGATCCTACATAGCGGTGACCAAAGTGAAGACCGTGCTGCAGCCTGTGCACCTGGACGCCAGCGAACCCTGGGAGAAGTGGGCGGGCCTTCCACGCGGGGCCTGTGATGTCATCGTGGCCATTAACCTGCTTCAGTGCAGCTCTTTCGACACCGTAGAGGTAGGCCTAACACGGCAGGTCAGCATTATACGCATCATAATTTGGCTGTGAAGCTTTATGAATGTATGAGTGAAGATGTGTCAGTCACTTATAGCCCGTGTGAAGCGCCAGAGTCTGGGTCTCTGTCTCTCTCCCCAGGGCGTCGTCAAAGGATCAGGACAGATCCTCAGACAAAATGGTCTCTTGATCACACATGGGGTAGGTATCATGGATGGACAGAAGGGGGAATGGGGGGGGGGGAAATATATTTTTTTTACAACAGACACCTCTCCCCTCCCCAGCCCTACGCCATCAACGGCACCATCACCCCCAGCTGTATGGAGGACTTGGACCAGGAACTACGACAGATGTGAGTTATTACATCATAAGAGAGGAGCTGGCCAATGCGGAGCTACTACCATATAGCTTCTTCCCATTAGTTCACTCAGGGTTGAGGGTCAAAGCCATGAATCCCAACCGTCACTCTGTTTTACCATCAATTCTGTTCCCCTACAGGAACCCAGGGTGGGGTCTACCAGACATCGACATTCTGAGACAGCTGGCGTTTGGGAACGGGATGCGCATGGAGAGGATGGTGAGTCTCTTTAACCAGTCTGCTGGTGTGTATGTATAAACTAATGTATCTTTAAGGATGGACTATACTGTACACACAGAACATGTAACATGGGTGTCTGCTGCTAACCCCAGTCCTTCTATAAGGATGTTTAGGACCAAGCCTTCAGAATATGTAACAGAAGGTATATCTGCTACTAGCTCAGTCCTTCTATAAGGATGTTTAGGACCAAGCCTTCAGAATATGTAACAGAAGGTATATCTGCTACCAGCTCAGTCCTTCTATCAGGATGTTTAGGATCAAGTCTTCTTTTGTTTCCCCAGATAGAGAGGGAACAGGATAATAAATACCTGGTCTATCAGGATGTTTAGGACCAAGTCATTTGTTTCCCCAGATAGAGGGAACAGGATAATAAATACCTGGTCTATCAGGATGTTTAGGACCAAGTCATTTGTTTCCCCAGATAGAGGGAACAGGATAATAAATACCTGGTCTATCAGGATGTTTAGGACCAAGTCATTTGTTTCCCCAGATAGAGGGAACAGGATAATAAATACCTGGTCTATCAGGATGTTTAGGACCAAGTCATTTGTTTCCCCAGATAGAGAGGGAACAGGATAATAAATACCTGGTCTATCAGGATGTTTAGGACCAAGTCATTTGTTTCCCCAGATAGAGAGGGAACAGGATAATAAATACCTGGTCTATCAGGATGTTTAGGACCAAGTCATTTGTTTCCCCAGATAGAGAGGGAACAGGATAATAAATACCTGGTCTATCAGGATGTTTAGATCAAGTCTTCATTTGTTTCCCCAGATAGAGAGGGAACAGGATAATAAATACCTGGTCTATCAGGATGTTTAGGACCAAGTCATTTGTTTCCCCAGATAGAGAGGGAACAGGATAATAAATACCTGGTCTATCAGGATGTTTAGGACCAAGTCTTCATTTGTTTCCCCAGATAGAGAGGGAACAGGATAATAAATACTGGTCTATCAGGATGTTTAGGACCAAGTCTTCATTTGTTTCCCCAGATAGAGAGGGAACAGGATAATAAATACCTGGTCTTGAGGAAACGTTGCCATGGAAACAGGGCTTCTTCTGCATCTGAACAGACATCCCAATGACCCGTGTTTTAAACATGTATTTATTATGTAAATAAAGTACGTTAATGCAAAATAAAATGTATGTTGTGCCCTTTCATTTTCTGCTCCTAAATGACAATGCATCTAGCCTGGTCCCAGATCTGTTTGTGCACCTGCCAACTGCGTGGCAATGCATCTGGCCTGGGCTCACATCTGTTTGTTCTATATTGAGTTGGCTTCTACAGCCTGGTCCCAGATCTGTTTGTGTCTATATTGAGTTGGCTCTACAGCCTGGTCCCACATCTGTTTGTTCTATATTGAGTTGGCTCTACAGCCTGGTCTCACATCTGTTTTGTTCTATATTGAGTTGGCTCTACAGCCTGGTCCCAGATCTATTGTTCTATATTGAGTTGGCTCTACAGCCTGGGTCCCAGATCTGTTTGTGCATCTGCCAACTGCATGGCAATGCATCTAGCCTGGTCCCAGATCTGTTTGTGCATCTGCCAACTGCATGGCAATGCATCTAGCCTGGTCCCACAATCGGTTTGTCCTATATTAAGTTGGCTCTACAGCTGGTCCCAGATCTGTTTGTTCTATATTAAGTTGGCTCTACAGGCCTGGTCCCAGATCTGTTTGTTCTATATTGAGTTTGGCTCTACAGCCTGGTCCCAGATCTGTTTGTGCATCTGCCAACTGCATGGCAATGCATCTAGCCTGGTCCCAGACATCTGTTGTCACTATATTGAGTTGGCTCTACAGCCTGGTCCCACATCTGTTTGTTCTATATTGAGTTGGCTCTACAGCCTGGTCTCACATCTGTTTTGATTCTATATTGAGTTGGCTCTACAGCCGTGGTCCCCAGATCTGTTTGTTCGATACTGAGTTGGCTCTACAGCCTGGTCCAGAGTCGTTTGTTCTATACTGAGTTGTGCTCTACAGCTGGTCCCACATCTGTTTGTTCTATAGTGAGTTGGCTCTACAGCCTGGTCCCAGATCTGTTTGTTCTATATTGAGTTGGCTCTACAGCCTGGTACCCAGATCTGTTTGTTCACCTTCCAACTGCATGGCAATAGCATCTGGCCTGGGGCTCACATCTGTTTGTTCTATATTGAGTTGGCTCTACAGCCTGGTCCCACATCTGTTCTATATTGAGTTGGCTCTACAGGCCTGGTCCCAGAATCTGTTTGTTCTATATTGAGTTGGCTCTACAGCCTGGTCCCAGATCTGTTTGTGCACCTGCCAACTGCATGGCAATGAGTGACAAGGAGTTGGCATGACAACAGGCTGGCACTACCGCCTACTTCAGATTCCAAAGATAATATGACAGAAAACAACACAGAGCAGATGGACAGAGAAGAACAAGATATTTATTCAATAGAATCTGAAAATGACTTTAAAACAAGTCAGACAGAAAGAAGATCATTATGATGAGTAAAGAAGTTCAAGATGGCGTCAAAGGGGGTTACATAGGAAGTCACTGATTGGGTGGATGTTACATCACATGTTACATCACATGTTACATCACATGCCATACCCTGAAGAACTGACTCCCACCACCTCTCCACTCCCGGCCACAGGGTTCTGAAAGACACTCTGAAAGGGTGGATCTCAACAGGTATTTTCCTGATTCCCTCCCCTACGTCCTCTCTCTCTCTCCTCCTCAAAACATCAGACGGAAGCGAGCAAAGAATTAGAGAAGAACCAAGGAAAGGAAACGAGGGAATTGAGGAAATGGTTTTGTGATTAAACCGAACTTTACTGAAACTAGCACCAGAAACAAAAATGATGCCCATCTAATGTAGAGTCCCCCTCTACAGATAACTCCACCTCAGCACCCACAGATACACACCTATAGGGCTTTTGTCAAAAGTAGTGCACTATATAGGAAAAAGAGTGCTGTTTAGGACACACCCAGTCAGAGGGTCTCTCTACTCGCTCATAGGCTGTGTTTACACAGGCAGACTCATTCTGGGGTTTTGACACTAATTGATCTTTTGACCAATCAGGTCAGATCTTTTGCCACTAATTGGTCAAAAGATCAGAATGGGACTGCCTGTGTAAACAGCCATATAGACCCGACTGCAACCCTCTGGATAACTGCTAGTTAATATTTGGCAATGGAACTACATTTGTAATCTTACGTTCCATTCACACTAGTTCCTCCTGGAGTGTGATGCAAGGCATTGTGGTTAATTAATGGAGTTGTTGGGAGAGACCCATTATGTCAACAGTTGTGACATGGGACACCTTGAGAGAGTGATGGTGGTAATCGGTCTCTGGAGCTGTGAATATTGGGAATTGTAGTTCCACGCTGGATGTAAGTGTTCTATTGTAGTCCCATACGGCTTCCCCTCAGCCAGTCTGATTGGTGAGACGATATAGGAAGTGTAAAACCTAATAAAAAAAGGTACTTCCTTTCTCCCATGTTCTCAATCATAAACTCAAAAAGCTTTAGTGAAAAACACTACCAAGCCGTAGCAACACAAGACGGCTCATCTATACTTTAAAATGAGCTCTGTGTGTCTCTGACACTCTCACTAGAACCCTGGGACCTGCTAGAGGTGCTTTTCTGTGCTCCGTCCAACATCTTCCTTCACTCACCTCTCCATTAACTCTCCCAGCCCCTGTCAACCAAGCAGGCAGTATGAACCAATGTCCAATCACCACAATATGACCCCAGAACAGTTACTGCTGTAACACCTGACATGTCCATGGAAATAACGACTTTAACATGCAAACTAGCTTATTCAAATATGAGAAAGGATGGTCATGGTCTTGTCTTAGATTCCATTGATTCCTGTCATATTTGATTTGTTCCTTTATTATACCACTGACTAGATGAGCTTCAGATATTAGTTTCAGAAGAGAAAGACTACATACAGTATCAGAGAGAGAGAGAGAGAGATACAGAGAGAGAGAGATACAGAGAGAGATACAGAAAGAGAGAGAGAGATACAGAGAGAGAGAGAGAGAGAGAGATACAGAGAGAGAGAGATACAGAGAGAGATACAGAAAGAGAGAGAGAGATACAGAGAGAGAGAGATACAGAGAGAGAGAGAGAGAGATACAGAGAGAGAGAGAGATGCAGAGAGAGAGAGAGAGACAGAGAGAGTTGAGGTGAGGACAGAGAGAGGTGAGGACAGAGAGAGGTGAGGACAGAGAGAGGTGAGGACAGAGAGAGGTGAGGACAGAGAGAGGTGAGGACAGAGAAAGGTGAGGACAGAGAAAGGTGAGGACAGAGAAAGGTGAGGACAGAGACAGAGAGAGGTGAGGACAGAGAGAGGTGAGGACAGAGAGAGGTGAGGACAGAGAGAGGTGAGGACAGAGAGAGGTGAGGACCAGAGAAGGTGAGGACAGAGACAGAGAGACAGAGAGAGGGTGAGGACAGAACACTGTACAAAATGCATTAAAAGGGGTAAAGTGTTTCTTATAGCTCAGGTGAGTTCCCTCCCCGTCTAGGTTCCTAGTGAAATACAACCCTGGGGTTAGGCATGGTGCATAGTAACACTACCTACACCCCCTCCTCACTCCTCTCATCCTCTATGTCATCTGGGGGAGAGAGGATGGCTAGGAGGAGAGGTAACATGTCTGTTACACAACTATAATATTTCACAACATTGCCGTAACGAAACAGAAACATTGTGAGAAACGTGTGTTTGTTGGGGAATCCAGGCACGAGCCAGCAGAGAGAGAGAGGAGAACACAGGAGGAGAAGAGAGGTGAGGACAGAAGAGGAGGAGAGAGGTGAGGACAGAAGAGAGGTGAGGACAGAGAGAGGTGAGGACAGAAGAGAGGTGAGGACAGAAGAGAGGTGAGGACAGAAGAGAGGTGAGGACAGAAGAGAGGTGAGGACAGAAGAGGAGAGAGAGGGTGTAGTGTGTTGAACCCTGCCAGCAGCAGGTTGGTAATGTTAAGCTGAGCTAGCCATGGTGGATGGATCAGTCGAAGGAGATGAGCGTGCCTCGCTGCCTGGATGGACCTGCGGAGGCTGCTGCTGCTGAACCTGCTGCTGCGGGCCACCAGGGGGAGCCATCTACACAGGAGAGAGACAGAAGTTAGCGGTGAGAGAGATGAGATTACCATCAATCCCTCACTGCAACTCCCACTACATAGAAAAACAAGCCTCTGACAGACAGAATCAGAAGTCCCCCTATAGACAGGCAAACACTATGCTGAGAGAGAGAGCGGAGGGGGACGAGAGAGGAGAGAGGAATGGGAAGAGGGCGAGAGAGAGAGAGAGGGAAAGAGGAGGGGGAAGATAGGAGGAGAGAGGAAGAGAGGAAGAGAGGAGAGAGAGAGGAAGAGAGGGAGGGAGAGAGGAAGAGAGGAGGGAGAGCGAGGAAGAGAGGAGGGAGAGTGAGAAGAGAGGAGGGAGAGAGGAAGAGAGGAAGAGAGGGAGGGAGAGAGAAGAGAGGAAGAAGAGTAGGGAGAGAGAGGAAGAGAGGAGAGAGAGAGGAAGAGAGAGAGAGAGAGAGAGGAAGATAGGAGGGAGAGAGAGGAAGATAGGAGGGGGAAGAGAGAAACCAAGAACTCCTACCTGTTGTACATGGGCTGTTGTCCTGGGCCCTGCATGTAGGGTTGTTGTGGGGGCATGTTGGGTCCTGCCCAGGTAGGGCTGCCATCATACTCTGCATGGCGTAGGGTGGTAGGTTAGGCCACGTAGGACATACCGTTAGTGGGAGGAGGCTGGGACATGGGGGGCAGAGACTGGGCCTGGGACACCACGTTCTGCTGAGACCGATGACAAGAAAACATTAACATTACAGACGTCGCTAACAGATGATTTAAAGCCTACATGTAGAATGTATTATGATGTGGTTATAATCTATTATAACACTAGTCATGAGCCGTTTGACTCCCTTTATAAACATCATCACATCATGATGCTAAATGAGGAGGAGGAGGAAGAGGAGGAGGAGCCACGTTGAGCTTTGACTCCCTTTATAAACATCACATTATGATGCTAAATGAGGAGGAGGAGGAGGATGGAGGAGGAAGAGGAAGAGGAAGAGGAGGAAGAGGAGGAGCTTTGGAAAGTCAGTGAGGACCAGGGACACAAAATGAAAGAGGGACATGAACCTGAAGCCCATTTTAAAAGGAGTCCAGGTCAGTGGTACCGGAGCACCAGGTCCCAATGGAGAGTGCCAACGGTCATGAAGCAGGAAGTTTAGTGAAGGAGGAATAATGGTGGCAACAGTTTGAGGAAGGCCCTTTCCTGTTTCAGCATGACAACGCCCCCGAGCACAAAGCCAGGTCCATACAGAATGGTTTGTCGATGTCGGTGTACCAAGAGGCTTCTTAACAGCTTCTACCCCCAAGGACATAAGACTCCTGACCAGCTAATCAAATGGCTACCCAGACTCCTCTTTAACACTGCTGCTACTCTCTGTTTATTATCTATGTATAGTCACTTTAACTCTACCTACATGTACATATTACCTCAATTACCTCAACTAACGGTGCCCCTGCACATTGACTCTGTACCGTAACACCCTGTATATAGCCTCCACATTGACTCTGTACCAGTACAAACCCTGTATATAGCCTCCACATTGACTCTGTACCGTAACACCCTGTATATAGCCTCCACATTGACTCTGTACCGTAACACCCTGTATATAGCCTCCACATTGACTCTGTACCGTAACACCCTGTATATAGCCTCCACATTGACGCTGTACCGTAACACCCTGTATATAGCCTCCACATTGACTCTGTACCGTAACACCCTGTATATAGCCTCCACATTGACTCTGAACCAGTACCCCTTGTATAAAGCCTCCACATTGACTATGTACCGGTACCCCCTGTATATATCCTCCACATTGACTCTGAACCAGTACCCCCTGTATATAGCCTCCACATTGACTCTGTACCAGAACCCCCTGTATATAGCCTCCACAATGACTCTGTACCAGTACCCCCTGTATATAGCCTCCACATTGACTCTGTACCGTAACACCCTGTATATAGCCTTCCACATTGACTCTGTACCAGTACCCCCTGTATATAGCCTCCACATTGACTCTGTACCAGTATCCCCTGTATATAGTCTCCACATTGACTCTGTACCAGTACCCCCCTGTATATAGCCTCCACATTGACTCTGTACCAGTACCCCCTGTATATAGCCTCCACATTGACTCTGTACCAGTACCCCCCTGTATATAGCCTCCACATTGACTCTGTACCAGTACCATCCTGTATATAGCTCCCACATTGACTCTGTACCAGTACCTCCTGTATATAAGCCTCCACATTGACTCTGTACCAGTACCCCCCTGTATATAGCCTCCACATTGACTCTGTACCAGTACCCCCCTGTATATAGCCTCCACATTGACTCTGTACCGGTACCACCTGTATATAGCCTCCACATTGACTCTGTACCAGTACCCCCTGTATATAGCCTCCACATTGACTCTGTACCAGTACCCCCTGTATATAGCCTCCACATTGACTCTGTACCAGTACCCCCCTGTATATAGCCTCCACATTGACTCTGTACCAGTACCCCCTGTATATAGCCTCCACATTGACTCTGTACCAGTACCCCCTGTATATAGCCTCCACATTGACTCTGTACCAGTACCCCCTGTATATAGCCTCCACATTGACTCTGTACCAGTACCCCCTGTATATAGCCTCCACATTGACTCTGTACCAGTAACCCCCCTGTATATAACCTCCAAATTGACTCTGTACCAGTACCCCCTGTATATAAGCCTCCACATTGACTCTGTACTGGTACCTCCCTGTATATAACCTCCACATTGACTCTGTACCAGTACCCCCTGTATATAGCCTCCACATTGACTCTGTACCAGTACCCCCTGTATATAGCCTCCACATTGACTCTGTACCAGTACCCCCTGTATATAAGCCTCCACATTGACTCTGTACTGGTACCCCCTGTATATAACCTCCACATTGACTCTGTACCAGTACCCCCCTGTATATAGCCTCCACATTGACTCTGTACCAGTACCCCCTGTATATAGCCTCCACATTGACTCTGTACCAGTACCCCCTGTATATAGCCTCCACATTGACTCTGTACCAGTACCCCCTGTATATAGCCTCCACATTGACTCTGTACCAGTACCCCCTGTATATAAGCCTCCACATTGACTCTGTACTGGTACCCCCTGTATATAACCTCCACATTGACTCTGTACCAGTACCCCCCTGTATATAGCCTCCACATTGACTCTGTACCAGTACCCCCTGTATATAGCCTCCACATTGACTCTGTACCGTACCTCCCTGTATATAGCCTCCACATTGACTCTGTACCAGTACCCCCTGTATATAGCCTCCACATTGACTCTGTACCAGTACCCCCTGTATATAAGCCTCCACATTGACTCTGTACCGGTACCTCCCTGTATATAGCCTCCACATTGACTCTGTACCAGTACCCCCTGTATATAGCCTCCACATTGACTCTGTACCAGTACCCCCTGTATATAGCCTCCACATTGACTCTGTACCAGTACCCCCTGTATATAGCCTCCACATTGACTCTGTACCAGTACCCCCTGTATATAGCCTCCACATTGACTCTGTACCAGTACCCCCTGTATATAGCCTCCACATTGACTCTGTACCGGTACCTCCCTGTATATAGCCTCCACATTGACTCTGTACCAGTACCCCCTGTATATAGCCTCCACATTGACTCTGTACCAGTACCCCCTGTATATAGCCTCCACATTGACTCGGTACCGGTACCCCTGTATATAGCCTCCACATTGGACTCTGTACCGTAACCCCCTGTATATAGCCTCCACATTGACTCTGTACAGTACCCCCTGTATATAACCTCCACATTGACTCTGTACCGGTACCCCCTGTATATAACCTCCACATTGACTCTGTACCAGTACCCCCTGTATATAGGCCTCCACACTGACTCAGTACCGGTACCCCCCTGTATATAGCCTCCACACTGACTCTGTACCAGTACCCCCTGTATATAGCCTCCACATTGACTCTGAACCGGTACCCCCTGTATATAGCCTCCACATTGACTCTGTACCGGTACCCCCTGTATATAGCCTCCACATTGACTCTGTACCGGAACCCCCTGTATATAGCCTCCACATTGACTCTGTACCGGTACCCCCCTGTATATAGCCTCCACATTGACTCTGTACCTGTACCCCCTGTATATAGCCTCCACATTGACTCTGTACCAGTACCCCCTGTATATAGCCTCCACATTGACTCTGTACCAGTACCCCCTGTATATAGCCTCCACATTGACTCTGTACCAGTACCCCCTGTATATAGCCTCCACATTGACTCTGTACCGGTACCCCCTGTATATAGCCTCCACATTGACTCTGTACCAGTACCCCCTGTATATAGCCTCCACATTGACTCTGTACCGGTACCCCCTGTATATAGCCTCCACATTGACTCTGTACCCGGTACCTCCCTGTATATAGCCTCCACATTGACTCTGTACCAGTACCCCCTGTATATAGCCTCCACATTGACTCTGTACCAGTACCCCCTGTATATAGCCTCCACATTGACTCGGTACCGGTACCCCCTGTATATAGCCTCCACATTGACTCTGTACCGTAACCCCCTGTATATAGCCTCCACATTGACTCTGTACCAGTACCCCCTGTATATAACCTCCACATTGACTCTGTACCGGTACCCCCTGTATATAACCTCCACATTGACTCTGTACCAGTACCCCTGTATATAGCCTCCACACTGACTCAGTACCGGTACCCCCTGTATATAGCCTCCACACTGACTCTGTACCAGTACCCCCTGTATATGGCCTCCACATTGACTCTGAACCGGTACCCCCTGTATATAGCCTCCACATTGACTCTGTACCGGTACCCCCTGTATATAGCCTCCACATTGACTCTGTACCGGAACCCCCTGTATATAGCCTCCACATTGACTCTGTACCGGTACCCCCTGTATATAGCCTCCACATTGACTCTGTACCTGTACCCCCTGTATATAGCCTCCACATTGACTCTGTACCAGTACCCCCTGTATATAGCCTCCACATTGACTCTGTACCAGTACCCCCTGTATATAGCCTCCACATTGACTCTGTACCGGTACCCCCTGTATATAGCCTCCACATTGACTCTGTACCTGTACCCCCTGTATATAGCCTCCACATTGACTCTGTACCAGTACCCCCTGTATATAGCCTCCACATTGACTCTGTACCGGTACCCCCTGTATATAGCCTCCACATTGACTCTGTACCAGTACCCCCTGTATATAGCCTCCACATTGACTCTGTACCGGTACCCCCTGTATATAGCCTCCACATTGACTCTGTACCGGTACCCCCTGTATATAGCCTCCACATTGACTCTGTACCAGTACCCCCTGTATATAACCTCCACATTGACTCTGTACCAGTACCTCCTGTATATAACCTCCACATTGACTCTGTACCAGTACCTCCTGTATATAGCCTCCACATTGACTCTGTACCAGTACCCCCTGTATATAGTCTACTATTATTTTACTGCTGCTCTTTAATTATTTGTTACTTTCTATTTTCTATTGTTTTACTTACATTTAATTATTTTCTTAAAACTGCATTGTTGGCTTGTCAGTAAGCATTTCACTGTAAGGTCTCTACACCTGTTGGTTAAGGGCTTGTCAGTAAGCATTTCACTGTAAGGTCTCTACACCTGTTGGTTAAGGGCTTGTCAGTAAGCATTTCACGGTAAGGTCTCTACACCTGTTGGTTAAGGGCTTGTCAGTAAGCATTTCACTGTAAGGTCTCTACACCTGTTGGCTTCGGGCTCATGTGACAAACAGCATTTGATTTGATCTGACGGTGTATTGCTGAGCCTCTCATTGTGACTTGACATCAGGCATTACATCATGTGGTTCACATTAAGGAGGAAACCTAGTTACCTAGACGACAAACTCAGCATGAGGAAGTCCACGAGCACGTTTTCATTTCAACACCAATAGTTTTGTAACAGGCATGACCTTCCCCCCTCTGTTCTCACCTGGTATCCCTGTGTGGGTGTGGGCTGGTAGTTAGAGTAGGCGGGGCTAGTAGTGGGCGGGGCCTGGCCAGGGGGTGCAGGCTGTCCATTGGTTCCTGCAGGCTGGTACATGTACATGTTGGGGTCTGGAGCAGGGAGGCAAACACAGGAGCGTCACGTTACAGAAAGTTAATGTACACAATATATACAGAAGTATGTGGACACCCCTTCAAATTAGTGGATTCAGCTATTTCAGCCACACCTGCTGCTGGCAGGTGTATAAAATCAAGCACACAGCCATGTAATCTCCATAGACAAACATTGGCAGTAGAATGGCCTTACTGAAGAGCTCAGTGACTTTCAACGTGGCACCGTCATAGGATGCCACCTTTCCAACAAGCCAGTTTGTCACATTTCTGCCCTTCTAGAGTTCCCCCAGTCAACTGTAAGTGCTGCTATTGTGAAGTGGAAACGTCTAGGAGCTCAAGCTCACAGAACGGGAAATCTGAGTGCTGAAGCACGTAAAAATCATCTAATCCTCGATGGCAAGACTCACTACCGAGTTCCAAACTGCCTCTGGAAGCAACGTCAGCACAAGAACTTGAAATGGGTTTCCATGGCCGAGCAGCCGCACACAAGACTAAGATCACCACGCTCAATGGGTTTCCATGGCCGAGCAGCTGCACACAAGACTAAGATCACCACGCTCAATGGGTTTCCATGGCCGAGCAGCCGCACACAAGACTAAGATCACCACGCTCAATGGGTTTCCATGGCCGAGCAGCCGCACACAAGACTAAGATCACCACGCTCAATGGGTTTCCATGGCCGAGCAGCCGCACACAAGACTAAGATCACCACACTCAATGGGTTTCCATGGCCGAGCAGCTGCACACAAGACTAAGATCACCACGCTCAATGGGTTTCCATGGCCGAGCAGCCGCACACAAGACTAAGATCACCACGCTCAATGGGTTTCCATGGCCGAGCAGCCGCACACAAGACTAAGATCACCACGCTCAATGGGTTTCCATGGCCGAGCAGCCGCACACAAGACTAAGATCACCACGCTCAATGGGTTTCCATGGCCGAGCAGCCGCACACAAGACTAAGATCACCATGCTCAATGGGTTTGGAGGATGCCAGGAGAATGATAACCGGTCCAATGGATAGTGCCAACTGTCATGAAGGAGGAAGTTTAGTGAAGGAGGAATAATGGTGGCAACAGTTTGAGGAAGGCCCTTTCCTGTTTCAGCATGACAAGAGCACAAAGCCAGGTCCATACAGAAACTACCATGCTGGCCCCTAGACTAACTACCATGCTGGCCCCTAGACTAACTACCATGCTATTCAACTAGACATGCTGGCCCCTAGACTAACTACCATGCTATTCAACTAGACATGCTGGCCCCTAGACTAACTACCATGCTATTCAACTAGACATGCTGGCCCCTAGACTAACTACCATGCTGGCCCCTAGACTAACTACCATGCTATTCAACTAGACATGCTGGCCCCTAGACTAACTACCATGCTGGCCCCTAGACTAACTACCATGCTGGCCCCTAGACTAACTACCATGCTGGCCCCTAGACTAACTACCATGCTGGCCCCTAGACTAACTACCATGCTGGTCCCTAGACTAACTACCATGCTATTCAACTAGACATGCTGGCCCCCAGACTAACTACCATGCTGGCCCCTAGACTAACTACTATGCTATTCAACTAGACATGCTGGCCCCTAGACTAACTACCATGCTATTCAACTAGACATGCTGGCCCCTAGACTAACTACCATGCTATTCAACTAGACATGCTGGCCCCTAGACTAACTACCATGCTGGCCCCTAGACTAACTACCATGCTATTCAACTAGACATGCTGGCCCCTAGACTAACTACCATGCTATTCAACTAGACATTCTGGCCCCTAGACTAACTACCATGCTGGTCCCTAGACTAACTACCATGCTGGTCCCTAGACTAACTACCATGGTGGTCCCTAGACTAACTACCATGCTGGTCCCTAGACTAACTACCATGCTGGCCCCTAGACTAACTACCATGCTATTCAACTAGACATGCTGGCCCCTAGACTAACTACCATGCTATTCAACTAGACATGCTGGCCCCTAGACTAACTACCATGCTGGTCCCTAGACTAACTACCATGCTGGTCCCTAGACTAACTACCATGCTGGTCCCTAGACTAACTACCATGCTGGCCCCCAGACTAACTACCATGCTGGCCCCTAGACTAACTACAATGCTATTCAACTAGACATGCTGGCCCCTAGACTAACTACCATGCTATTCAACTAGACATGCTGGCCCCTAGACTAACTACCATGCTATTCAACTAGACATGCTGGCCCCTAGACTAACTACCATGCTGGTCCCTAGACTAACTACCATGCTGGTCCCTAGACTAACTACCATGCTGGTCCCTAGACTAACTACCATGCTGGCCCCCAGACTAACTACCATGCTGGCCCCTAGACTAACTACAATGCTATTCAACTAGACATGCTGGCCCCTAGACTAACTACCATGCTATTCAACTAGACATGCTGGCCCCTAGACTAACTACCATGCTATTCAACTAGACATGCTGGCCCCTAGACTAACTACCATGCTGGCCCCTAGACTAACTACCATGCTGGCCCCTAGACTAACTACTATGCTATTCAACTAGACATGCTGGCCCCTAGACTAACTACCATGCTATTCAACTAGACATCCCCAGACTAACTACCATGCTATTCAACTAGACACAAACATTTGACTCATTGGGGTCTGTACTAACCTGGAGGCATGGCCTGGTACTGTCCTGGTCCAGGCTGGTTCATGTAGACGTTGTGCATGGGCGACCCCTCCACTGACCCTGAGGGGCTAAAGGTGCCTGGGTAACTGGGGGGTCCCCCCGGCTGCCCGTACACCACCCCTCCTGCCACGTTGGGGGGTAAAGACTGCATCTAGGGTGAAAAGGAGAGGAATTTACACAAGAGCTGGACAACAAGAACAGCCACTAAGGTAAACGCCAGGCGAAACTCCTCTGCAGCAATCATTTACACAGAACCTCTGTAGACTAACAGTGTCGTGACACGCCTTCCCCAAGGATCTGCTTGAAGACTAACTCCCCCGTGTGCCGGCCAGAGAGAGGGCCTCCCCCGTGTGCCAGCCAGAGAGAGGGCCTCCCCCGTGTGCCGGCCAGAGAGAGGGCCTCCCCCGTGTGCCGGCCAGAGAGAGGGCCTCCCCCGTGTGCCGGCCAGAGAGAAGGCCTCCCCCGGGTGCCGGCCTGAGAGAAGGCCTCCCCCGTGTGCCGGCCAGAGAGAAGGCCTCCCCCGTGTGCCGGCCAGAGAGAAGGCCTGTCTACCTGTGGGTAGGGTATAGTATAGTGTATCTGTGGGTAGGGTATAGTGTCTACCTGTGGGTAGGGCTTGGTATAGTGTCTACCTGTGGGCATGGTATAGTGTAGTGTCTACCTGTGGGCATGGTATAGTATAGTGTCTACCTGTGGGCATGGTACAGTATAGTGTCTACCTGTGGGCATGGTATAGTATAGTGTCTACCTGTGGGCATGGTATAGTGTAGTGTCTACCTGTGGGTACAGTATAGTGTCTACCTGTGGGCATGGTATAGTATAGTGTCTACCTGTGGGCATGGTATAGTGTAGTGTCTACCTGTGGGTACAGTATAGTGTCTACCTGTGGGCATGGTATAGTATAGTGTCTACCTGTGGGTAGGGTATAGTGTAGTGTCTACCTGTGGGCATGGTATAGTATAGTGTCTACCTGTGGGCATGGTACAGTATAGTGTCTACCTGTGGGTACAGTATAGTGTCTACCTGTGGGCATGGTATAGTGTAGTGTCTACCTGTGGGTACAGTATAGTGTCTACCTGTGGGCATGGTATAGTATAGTGTCTACCTGTGGGTACAGTATAGTGTCTACCTGTGGGCATGGTATAGTATAGTGTCTACCTGTGGGTAGGGTATAGTGTAGTGTCTACCTGTGGGCATGGTACAGTATAGTGTCTACCTGTGGGCATGGTATAGTATAGTGTCTACCTGTGGGCATGGTATAGTGTAGTGTCTACCTGTGGGTACAGTATAGTGTCTACCTGTGGGCATGGTACAGTATAGTGTCTACCTGTGGGCATGGTATAGTATAGTGTCTACCTGTGGGCATGGTATAGTATAGTGTCTACCTGTGGGCATGGTATAGTGTAGTGTCTACCTGTGGGTACAGTATAGTGTCTACCTGTGGGCATGGTATAGTATAGTGTCTACCTGTGGGCATGGTATAGTGTAGTGTCTACCTGTGGGTAGGGTACAGTATAGTGTCTACCTGTGGGCATGGTATAGTATAGTGTCTACCTGTGGGTAGGGTATAGTGTAGTGTCTACCTGTGGGCATGGTATAGTGTAGTGTCTACCTGTGGGTAGGGTATAGTATAGTGTCTACCTGTGGGTAGGGTATAGTATAGTGTCTACCTGTGGGCATGGTATAGTGTCTACCTGTGGGCATGGTATAGTGTAGTGTCTACCTGTGGGCATGGTATAGTATAGTGTCTACCTGTGGGTAGGGTATAGTATAGTGTCTACCTGTGGGCATGGTATAGTATAGTGTCTACCTGTGGGTAGGGTATAGTATAGTGTCTACCTGTGGGTAGGGTATAGTGTCTACCTGTGGGTAGGGTATAGTATAGTGTCTACCTGTGGGCATGGTATAGTATAGTGTCTACCTGTGGGTAGGGTATAGTGTCTACCTGTGGGTAGGGTATAGTGTAGTGTCTACCTGTGGGCATGGTATAGTATAGTGTCTACCTGTGGGTAGGGTATAGTATAGTGTCTACCTGTGGGTAAGGGTATAGTATAGTGTCTACCTGTGGGTAGGGTATAGTATAGTGTCTACCTGTGGGTAGGGTATAGTGTAGTGTCTACCTGTGGGTAGGTTATAGTGTAGTGTCTACCTGTGGGTAGGTTATAGTGTAGTGTCTACCTGTGGGTAGGGTATAGTGTAGTGTCTACCTGTGGGTAGGTTATAGTGTAGTGTCTACCTGTGGGTATAGTATAGTGTCTACCTGTGGGCATGGTACAGTATAGTGTCTACCTGTGGGCATGGTACAGTATAGTGTCTACCTGTGGGTAGGGTATAGTGTAGTGTCTACCTGTGGGTATAGTATAGTGTCTACCTGTGGGCATGGTATAGTGTAGTGTCTACCTGTGGGCATGGTATAGTATAGTGTCTACCTGTGGGCATGGTATAGTATAGTGTCTACCTGTGGGTAGGGTATAGTGTAGTGTCTACCTGTGGGCATGGTATAGTGTCTACCTGTGGGCATGGTATAGTGTAGTGTCTACCTGTGGGTAGGGTATAGTATAGTGTCTACCTGTGGGTAGGGTATAGTGTAGTGTCTACCTGTGGGTAGGGTATAGTGTAGTGTCTACCTGTGGGTAGGGTATAGTGTAGTGTCTACCTGTGGGTATAGTATAGTGTCTACCTGTGGGCATGGTATAGTGTAGTGTCTACCTGTGGGCATGGTATAGTATAGTGTCTACCTGTGGGCATGGTACAGTATAGTGTCTACCTGTGGGCATGGTACAGTATAGTGTCTACCTGTGGGCATGGTACAGTATAGTGTCTACCTGTGGGCATGGTACAGTATAGTGTCTACCTGTGGGCATGGTATAGTGTAGTGTCTACCTGTGGGCATGGTACAGTATAGTGTCTACCTGTGGGCATGGTATAGTGTAGTGTCTACCTGTGGGCATGGTATAGTGTAGTGTAGTGTCTACCTGTGGGTATAGTATAGTGTCTACCTGTGGGCATGGTATAGTATAGTGTCTACCTGTGGGCATGGTATAGTATAGTGTCTACCTGTGGGCATGGTACAGTATAGTGTCTACCTGTGGGCATGGTGTAGTGTCTACCTGTGGGCATGGTATAGTATAGTGTCTACCTGTGGGTAGGTTATAGTGTAGTGTCTACCTGTGGGTAGGGTATAGTGTAGTGTCTACCTGTGGGTAGGGTATAGTGTAGTGTCTACCTGTGGGTAGGTTATAGTGTAGTGTCTACCTGTGGGTAGGGCATGGGGAAGGCAGGCATCTGGGCTCTCATCTGGATGGTGTGTTTCTGTTGCTCCAGCCTCATCTGTCTCTCCTTCTCCTGCTCCTGGAGCCGCTGGATGGCCAGCTGACGCTGCATCTCTAGGTACTCCTGAAACACAGTCACCACATCAGACATCACATCAGACACCACATCAGACACCACATCAGACACCATATACCACCTAACAGGCTGACGCTGCATCTCTAGGTACTCCTGAAACACAGTCACCACATCAGACATCACATCAGACACCACATCAGAGACACCATCATCAGACACCATATACCACCTAACAGGCTGACGCTGCATCTCTAGGTACTCCTGAAACACAGTCACCACATCAGACATCACATCAGACACCACATCAGACACCACATCAGACACCATATACCACCTAACAGGCTGACGCTGCATCTCTAGGTACTCCTGAAACACAGTCACCACATCAGACATCACATCAGACACCACATCAGACACCACATCAGACACCATATACCACCTAACAGGCTGACGCTGCATCTCTAGGTACTCCTGAAACACAGTCACCACATCAGACATCACATCAGACACCACATCAGAGACACCATCATCAGACACCATATACCACCTAACAGGCTGACGCTGCATCTCTAGGTACTCCTGAAACACAGTCACCACATCAGACACCACATCAGTCACCACATCAGACACCATATACCACCTAACAGGCTAACGCTGCATCTCTAGGTACTCCTGAAACAGTCACCACATCAGACACCATATACCTCATCATGTGACTAACCCCTACCGCAGAACAACCCATACCTCATCATGTGACTAACCCCCTACCGCAGAACAACCCATACCTCATCATGTGACTAACCCCCTACCGCAGAACAACCCATACCTCATCATGTGACTAACCCCCTACCGCAGAACAACCCATACCTCATCATGTGACTAAACCCTACCGCATAACAACCCATACCTCATCATGTGACTAACCCCCTACCGCAGAACAACCCATACCTCATCATGTGACTAACCCCTACTGGATAACAACCCATACCTCATCATGTGACTAACCCCTACTGCATAACAACCCATACCTCATCATGTGACTAACCCCCTACCGCAGAACAACCCATACCTCATCATGTGACTAACCCCCTACTGGATAACAACCCATACCTCATCACGTGACTAACCCCTACTGCATAACAACCCATACCTCATCATGTGACTAACCCCTACTGGATAACAACCCATACCTCATCATGTGACTAACCCCTACTGCATAACAACCCATACCTCATCATGTGACTAACCCCTACTGCAGAACAACCCATACCTCATGTGACTAACCCCCTACTGCAGAACAACCCATACCTCATCATGTGACTAACCCCCTACTGGATAACAACCCATACCTCATCACGTGACTAACCCCTACTGCATCATGTGACTAACCCCTACTGGATAACAACCCATACCTCATCATGTGACTAACCCCTACTGGATAACAACCCATACCTCATCATGTGACTAACCCCTACTGGATAACAACCCATACCTCATGTGACTAACCCCCTACCGCAGAACCAGCCATACCTCATCATGTGACTAACCCCTACTGGATAACAACCCATACCTCATCATGTGACTAACCCCCTACTGGATAACAACCCATACCTCATCACGTGACTAACCCCTACTGCATAACAACCCATACCTCATCATGTGACTAACCCCTACTGCATAACAACCCATACCTCATGTGACTAACCCCCTACTGGATAACAACCCATACCTCATCATGTGACTAACCCCTACTGGATAACAACCCATACCTCATCACGTGACTAACCCCCTACTGGATAACAACCCATACCTCATCATGTGACTAACCCCTACTGGATAACAACCCATACCTCATCATGTGACTAACCCCCTACTGGATAACAACCCATACCTCATCATGTGAATAACAGGAAAATCACGTTTTTCACTGCACTGGGCCTTTAAACACTACAGCTGATCTGTTCTACACAATATATCTAAACTCCCAGTCCCGTTGTTCCCCAGTCTGTCACCTGTTATTATCTATAACATAGCACCCCTCCTAAACAGACTCCCAGCCCTGTTATTATCTATAACATAGCACCCCTCCTAAACAGACTCCCAGCCCTGTTATTATCTATAACATAGCACCCCTCCTAAACAGACTCCCAGCCCTGTTATTATCTATAACATAGCACCCCTCCTAAACAGACTCCCAGCCCTGTTATTATCTATAACATTGCACCCCTCCTAAACAGACTCCCAGCCCTGTTATTATCTATAACATTGCACCCCTCCTAAACAGACTCCCAGCCCTGTTATTATCTATAACATAGCACCCCTCCTAAACAGACTCCCAGTCCTGTTATTATCTATAACATATCACCCCTCCTAAACAGACTCCCAGTCCTGCTGTTCCCCAGTTCTGTCACCTGTTTCTTCTGTCTCATGATCTCTAGTTTCTGGGCCAGCTGGATCTGTCTCTGTCTCTCCGCCTCCTCGGCAGCACGACGCAGCTTCTCTCTGTGCTCGTCTCGTAGGGCGTTCAGGGCGGCTCTCGCATCACGCACCTGGGCCAGCTTGTCCTGCAGACCCTCGTAGTACACTGGCAGACAGACATGGAGATGTTTAGTTAGACAGTGGTTAGACTGTACAGGACCAAGACAACAAACATGGTAAACCAACAAGCAGACAGACATGGAGATGTTTAGTTAGACAGTGGTTAAACTGTACAGGACCAACACAACAAACATGGTAAACCAACAAGCAGACAGACATGGAGATGTTTAGTTAGACAGTGGTTAAACTGTACAGGACCAACACAACAAACATGGTAAACCAACAAGCAGACAGACATGCTCACGGTTTGAGCAAGAGTGAGGTCGGGATTGAATCCAATCACAGATTTGGACAATATGCCATTGATAGGATATTCCTGATTGAGACATATTGTTTACAGTGAATGTGGTCTCCACACATGGGAACGTAGTTTTTAAAACATGCATTGCAGACAAAGCGCGATCAGATTGAATCCCGGCTTCAGAGAATCTCTCTTACATAAACAAACACTGAAACAAAGTCACACACACACACAGAACCACCCCCCCACACACACACACACACAGAACCACCCCCCACACACACACACACACACAGAACCACCCCCCACACACACACACTCAGAACCACCCCCCACACACACACACACACACAGAACCACCCCCCCCACACACACTCAGAACCATCAGAACCATCCCCCCACACACACTCAGAACCATCCCCCCACACACACTCAGAACCCCCCCCCCCCCCCCACACACACACAGAACCACCCCCCCCACACACAGAACCACCCCACACACACACACAGAACCACCCCCCACACACACACACACACTCAGAACCATCAGAACCATCCCCCCACACACACGCAGAACCATCCCCCCACACACACTCAGATCCATCCCCCCACACACACTCAGATCCATCCCCCCACACACACTCAGAACCAAATCTCCCCCTAACTCACGTCTCTTCTCGTCCAGCTGATTGAGGATGTCCAGTAGCTGGGGGTGCATGGTGTTGATGGACTGGAAGAGGGAGAGCACGGCGCTGTCGTTGGTGATGCTGCGACCACGCATGTGGTTACTCTTCATACGGTTCAGGAAGGTGGTGACCGCGTTCTGCAGAGCCTTCAGGAACGCATCGTGGTTCTCCTCCGACTCACCGTTCTGATACTGCTGCTGGGGGTGGGGAAGAAGAGAGGGGAGAGGAGAAAGGGAGGAAGAGGAGAGGAGAAAGGGAGGAAGAGGAGAAAGGGAGGAAGAGGAGAAAGGGAGGAAGAGGAGAGGAGAAAGGGAGGAAGAGGAGAGGAGAAAGGGAGGAAGAGGAGAAAGGGAGGAAGAGGAGAAAGGGAGGAAGAGGAGAGGAGAAAGGGAGGAAGAGGAGAGGCGAAAGGGAGGAAGAGGAGAAAGGGAGGAAGAGGAGAAAGGGAGGAAGAGGAGAAAGGGAGGAAGAGGAGAGGAGAAAGGGAGGAAGAGGAGAAAGGGAGGAAGAGGAGAAAGGGAGGAAGAGGAGAGGAGAAAGGGAGGAAGAGGAGAGGAGAAAGGGAGGAAGAGGAGAGGAGAAAGGGAGGAAGAGGAGAGGCGAAAGGGAGGAAGAGGAGAAAGGGAGGAAGAGGAGAAAGGGAGGAAGAGGAGAAAGGGAGGAAGAGGAGAAAGGGAGGAAGAGGAGAGGAGAAAGGGAGGAAGAGGAGAGGAGAAAGCGAGGAAGAGGAGAGGAGAAAGGGAGGAAGAGGAGACGAGAAAGGGAGGAAGAGGAGAGGAGAAAGGGAGGAAGAGGAGAGGAGAAAGCAAGGAAGAGGAGAGGAGAAAGGGAGGAAGAGGAGAGGAGAAAGCGAGGAAGAGGAGAGGAGAAAGGGAGGAAGAGGAGAGGAGAAAGCGAGGAAGAGGAGAGGAGAAAGGGAGGAAGAGGAGAGGAGAAAGCGAGGAAGAGGAGAGGAGAAAGGGTGGAAGAGGAGAGGAGAAAGGGAGGAAGAGGAGAGGAGAAAGGGAGGAAGAGGAGAGGAGAAAGGGAGGAAGAGGAGAGGAGAAAGCGAGGAAGAGGAGAGGAGAAAGGGAGGAAGAGGAGAGGAGAAAGGGAGGAAGAGGAGAGGAGAAAGGGAGGAAGAGGAGAGGAGAAAGGGAGGAAGAGGAGAGGAGAAAGCGAGGAAGAGGAGAGGAGAAAGGGAGGAAGAGGAGAGGAGAAAGGGAGGAAGAGGAGAGGAGAAAGCAAGGAAGAGGAGAGGAGAAAGGGAGGAAGAGGAGAGGAGAAAGCGAGGAAGAGGAGAGGAGAAAGGGAGGAAGAGGAGAGGAGAAAGCGAGGAAGAGGAGAGGAGAAAGGGAGGAAGAGGAGAGGAGAGGAGAAAGCGAGGAAGAGGAGAGGAGAAAGGGAGGAAGAGGAGAGGAGAAAGGGAGGAAGAGGAGAGGAGAAAGGGAGGAAGAGGAGAGGAGAAAGGAAAGACGGGGGGAAGAGAAAGGAGAGGAGGGAAAGTCAATCAGCAGGAACAAACAGCTAATGACAAAGAGCATGTAGTCATTTCTAATCTAAATCTATTTCTCTGCTGCTATGCATGAATATTCACCTGAACAACTAAGAACATCCGTTTGTCTTCCATCTCTCATAACACAGCAGTGTACAACTCACCTCCACTATGTTGACTGGAGGCGGGGCCATGACGACTTGTGCTGGGAGTGGTGCGACCGTTTCCACTGGCTGGGGCTGGCTGATTGGCAGGGGCTCAGTAGCCAATGGTACGGGGGCAGGGGCAGAGGGGGTGGGACTCTTGCGTGCCTCTTCCTGTTTCTTCTCCCAGTACGTTCTGTTCAGGTAGCGAGCCAGCTGGAGAGAAGACCATTATAGTTCAGGATTGTCCTCTCAACCAAAACATGACTAGACATACTGACCCGGGACCAGTTTCCCAAACACGTAAAGATCGTCTTTAGCAGTAAGATCATACATCCATAGGTGGGCAATGGACAACCAGTGATCTAGTAATCACCTTTATGTTTCTGGGAAACTCACCCCAGTATATAGTTCATTTACACTATAGTGCAGTCTGAGCTGTAAATGTAACCATATCAAATGAGACATAGGTTTAATTCTAGACAGCACATAGACAGCACAGAGACAGCTCAGAGACAGCTCAGTAGACAGCTCAGTAGACAGCTCAGTAGACAGCTCAGTAGACAGCTCAGGAGACAGCTCAGGAGACAGCTCAGGAGACAGCTCAGGAGACAGCTCAGGAGACAGCTCAGAGACAGCTCAGAGACAGCTCAGAGACAGCTCAGTAAACAGCTCAATAGACAGCACAGAGACAGCTCAGTAGACAGCTCAGTAGACAGCTCAGAGACAGCTCAGAGACAGCTCAGAGACAGCTCAGTAGACAGCTCAGTAGACAGCTCAGTAGACAGCACAGTAGACAGCACAGTAGACAGCACAGTAGACAGCTCAGAGACAGCTCAGAGACAGCTCAGTAGACAGCTCAGAGACAGCTCAGTAGACAGCTCAGTAGACAGCTCAGAGACAGCACAGAGACAGCTCAGAGACAGCTCAGTAGACAGCTCAGAGACAGCTCAGTAGACAGCTCAGTAGACAGCTCAGAGACAGCTCAGAGACAGCTCAGGGACAGCTCAAGAGTGTCAGAGTTGACATGTGTCTTACCTCAGGGTCGACATCTTCAGCTGAGGGAGCAGAGGAGTTCTGTGGAGAACACACACATTATACATCACAACAGAGCCCATACATGGTTAAGTTCCGGCATAGTAATTACAGGTGCATGGGCCCCCGGCATAGTAATTACAGGTGCATGGGCCCCCGGCATAGTAATTACAGGTGCATGGGCCCCCGGCATAGTAATTACAGGTGCATGGGCCCCCTGCATAGTAAATACAGGTGCATGGGCCCCCTGCATAGTAATTACAGGTGCATGGGCCCCCGGCATAGTAATTACAGGTGTATGGGCCCCCGGTATAGTAATTACAGGTGTATGGGCCCCCGGCATAGTAATTACAGGTGTATGGGCCCCCGGCATAGTAATTACAGGTGTATGGGCCCCCGGCATAGTAATTACAGGTGTATGGGCCCCCGGCATAGTAATTACAGGTGTATGGGCCCCCGGCATAGTAATTACAGGTGTATGGGCCCCCGGCATAGTAATTACAGGTGTATGGGCCCCCGGCATAGTAATTACAGGTGCATGGGCCCCCGGAATAGTAATTACAGGTGCATGGGCCCCCAGCATAGTAATTACAGGTGAATAGTGGTACTTGAATATACACGTTACCATAACAACACATACAGACAGAGTACATGTCTCATTCACCTCTTGACCAACTAGGTGGTTATTGTAAAAGATGACTTAGGGGTCGAAAGAAATATTTAGACAAAAAAGATGTGCAGCAGTTCAGTATAATATGGAGACGTCATAGTGTACCAGTTAGAGAAGAAAACAGAGTACATCTAGAGAGAGAGAGGATGGTGTTAACACAGAGTACATCTATAGAGAGAGAGGATGGTGTGAACACAGAGTACATCTATAGAGAGAGAGAGGATGGTGTGAACACAGAGTACATCTAGAGAGAGAGAGGATGGTGTGAACACAGAGTACATCTATAGAGAGAGAGGATGGTGTGAACACAGAGTACATCTATAGAGAGAGAGAGGATGGTGTTAACACAGAGTACATCTATAGAGAGAGAGGATGGTGTGAACACAGAGTACATCTAGAGAGAGAGAGGATGGTGTTAACACAGAGTACATCTATAGAGAGAGAGGATGGTGTGAACACAGAGTACATCTATAGAGAGAGAGGATGGTGTGAACACAGAGTACATCTATAGAGAGAGAGGATGGTGTGAACACAGAGTACATCTAGAGAGAGAGAGGATGGTGTGAACACAGAGTACATCTAGAGAGAAAGAGGATGGTGTTAACACAGAGTACATCTATAGAGAGAGAGGATGGTGTGAACACAGAGTACATCTATAGAGAGAGAGGATGGTGTGAACACAGAGTACATCTAGAGAGAGAGAGGATGGTGTGAACAGAGTACATCTATAGAGAGAGAGGATGGTGTGAACACAGAGAACATCTAGAGAGAGAGAGGATGGTGTGAACACAGAGTACATCTAGAGAGAAAGAGGATGGTGTTAACACAGAGTACATCTATAGAGAGAGAGGATGGTGTGAACACAGAGTACATCTATAGAGAGAGAGGATGGTGTGAACACAGAGTACATCTATAGAGAGAGAGGATGGTGTGAACACAGAGTACATCTAGAGAGAAAGAGGATGGTGTGAACACAGAGTACATCTATAGAGAGAGAGAGAGAGAGGATGGAGGGAGTGGATGAGAGTAAGTCTTACCACAGGAGAGGAGTAGAGTGAGTTGACGGGCGGGGCTGAGGAGGTGACTGGGGCGGGGTCAGCTTTGGGGTAGACCCCGTACGAGTTCTTCTGTCTCTGTAGACACACAACATGTATCAGTGTCTTTCCATTCCCACTGTGGAGCTACAGTCCCATGATTTATATACAGCACTACCCACCATCCTCTCCTTCTCCTCAGCCTCGCTCTGTGATAGGGCGATGGCCAGCTGAAGCTCCTCCTCCTCCTGCAGGGCCGCCTCGTCCCGTTTGGGGGGCACCTGGTGAGACAGGGAAGAGAGATGAAACCCACAGGGGAGGGAGGCCCGGAGGGGAGAGGGCCAGGGAGGAGAGAGGACCAGGGAGGAGAGAGGACCAGGGAGGAACAGGGAGGCCCCCAGGGGAAAGGGCCAGGGAGGCCCCCAGGGGAAAGGGCCAGGGAGGAGAGTGGACCAGGGAAGGGAAGGTTAGAGGAGAAACACCAGGGAAGGTAAAGCAGGGTGGGCATTGGGTAATAAGCCAATGGCTGCGTTCCAGGTGGTCTTCAATGCAGTTGTGCTTCACTTCTCACAATATAACTTTTTATCATATTGTTGCGGTTCCAGGATTGATGGTTAACTTGAAAACAGTCCGACAGACGTTGTGAGATCTGATCATCAGAGGGAAGGGAACACTGCTGCCGCCTCGCTCTCCAACCAAGGGGCATGAATTGAGGAGCAGCCTCACTGCAAACCCAGACAACCTGGAACCCCACCGCGGTCAAGGAGGCGGGGAGAGTTAGGACAAAGACAAACGGGAGACAGCAGGAGGGCCTGATAAGACTCTAATATCAAAGACTTGTTTTCTGTGTGTTCGAGGGGGGGAGGGAGAGTTAGGACAAAGACAAACGGGAGACAGCAGGAGGGCCTGATAAGACTCTAATATCAAAGACTTGTTTTCTGTGTGTTCGAGGGGGGGAGGGAGAGTTAGGACAAAGACAAACGGGAGACAGCAGGAGGGCCTGATAAGACTCTAATATCAAAGACTTGTTTTCTGTGTGTTCGAACGGGGGAGGGAGATGATTGGTGATCATTGGGAATCATTTTACCACGTCAAACTACACCCCCCCCCCCCCCCAAAAAGGCTCATCGAACTACAACTCCCATGTTGTAGTTTATGGCATGTTAAACTGATCCCCATACATTGTCTCTATTGGGGGAGGATGAGACTGTCTGGGTCTGCACTTGAAATTAAACCCTACTCCCTATGTAGTGCACTACCATAGAGCTCTGGTGGTCACAGCCCAAAGTAGTGCACTACCATAGACCTCTGGTGGTCACAGCCCAAAGTAGTGCACTACCATAGACCTCTGGTGGTCACAGCCCAAAGTAGTGCACTACCATAGAGCTCTGGAGGTCACAGCCCAAAGTAGTGCACTACCATAGAGCTCTGGTGGTCACAGCCCAAAGTAGTGCACTACCATAGACCTCTGGTGGTCACAGCCCAAAGTAGTGCACTACCATAGAGCTCTGGAGGTCACAGCCCAAAGTAGTGCACTACCATAGAGCTCTGGTGGTCACAGCCCAAAGTAGTGCACTACCATAGAGCTCTGGTGGTCACAGCCCAAAGTAGTGCACTATGTAGGGAATAGGGGTGCCATTTGGGACGTAGACACCTTGACCCTGGCTATCACCACCAGGGGGGGTCGTCTCTTAGGCCATACATTCACTTACTGTTTCCTGGACCACTACCTGAGACTGCTGGGACAGGGGGCTGGTCAGGTACTCTGGGGGCAGCTCTGCCGGGCCTGGGGCCACGGACGTGGATGTCCCGACCGGTTTACCCCCTTCAGCTTTCCTAGGCGGGGGAGAGAGGGAAGGGTGGCTGGTGAGGAGAGGGGTCAGAAGGGAGGTCAGGGGTCAGACACACAACTTGGTGAGTCAGAGGTTGTTGGACATGGACAATAAACTGGATGGATGGAAACCGACTGGGAACTGAGCAGCAGAATGGTATTTACAGTAGAAGATCACAAGTATCCATACAGATCATTCGTTAACTGTACCAACCCACCACATGAAATTATACCACTAGAACAACAACTTCTACAGGCTGATGAAATGCTCTATGAAGGCTGAAGTGGGACATTTTAAATATACAGGCTGATGAAATGGAATTGAGGGTGGTTTTGACTGAGCCTCTCTCTCTAGCCCGATAACTCACTAACTCTCTCTCTCTAGCCCGATAACTCTCTCACTAACTCTCTCTCTAGCCCGATAACTCTCTCACTAACTCTCTCTCTAGCCCGATAACTCTCTCACTAACTCTCTCTCTAGCCCGATAACTCACTAACTCTCTCGTTAACTCACTAACTCTCTCGTTAACTCACTAACTCTCTCGTTAACTCACTAACTCTCTCGTTAACTCACTAACTCTCTCGTTAACTCACTAACTCTCTCGTTAACTCACTAACTCTCTCGTTAACTCACTAACTCTCTCGTTAACTCACTAACTCTCTCGTTAACTCACTAACTCTCTTGTTAACTCTCTCCCTCCCAGAAACTCACTTGTTGAGCAGCTCGTGGCAGGGCTCACACACACGCACTTCCTTCTCGATGCCAAACTTGGGGATGGTGGAGTACTTGGAGGAACACTTCCCACAGAAGATCTGACCACAGGCTCTACAGTGGTGCTGTAACAGGAGGGAGAGAATGTCAGACAGACAGAAGATCTGACCACAGGCTCTACAGTTGTGCTGCAACAGGAGGGAGAGAATGTCAGACAGACAGAAGATCTGACCACAGGCTCTACAGTGGTGCTGCAACAGGAGGGAGAGAATGTCAGACAGACAGAAGATCTGACCACAGGCTCTAGAGTTGTGTTGCAACAGGAGGGAGAGAATGTCAGACAGACAGACAGAATAATCCAAACAGATAAAGTCATATAATTCTCCCCCTTTTACTTACACAATGTGTTACTGGAGGAGGAAGGAAAGAACATTTCCACACAAACCACTGCTGCTGGTCCGTCCTCCCTCCCTCCCGCCAGTCTGTCCTCCCGCCAGTCCGTCCTCCCTCCCGCCAGTCTGTCCTCCTGCCAGTCCGTCCTCCCGCCAGTCCTCCCTCCCTCCCTCCCGCCAGTCCGTCCTCCCTCCCGCCAGTCCGTCCTCCCTCCCTCCCGCCAGTCCGTCCTCCCTCCCGTCCGTCCTCCCTCCCTCCCGCCAGTCCGTCCTCCCGCCAGTCCGTCCTCCCTCCCTCCAGTCCGTCCTCCCTCCCTCCCTCCAGTCCGTCCTCCCTCCCGCCAGTCCGTCCTCCCGCCAGTCCGTCCTCCCTCCCGCCAGTCCGTCCTCCCTCCCTCCAGTCCGTCCTCCCTCCCGCCAGTCCGTCCTCCCTCCCGCCAGTCCGTCCTCCCTCCCGCCAGTCCGTCCTCCCCTCCCGCCAGTCCGTCCTCCCCTCCCGCCAGTCCGTCCTCCCCTCCCGCCAGTCCGTCCTCCCCTCCCGCCAGTCCGTCCTCCCCTCCCGCCAGTCCGTCCTCCCCTCCCGCCAGTCCGTCCTCCCCTCCCGCCAGTCTGCCATGTTACCTTACCTTTCTAGTCATCACTCCAAACTGAACCCGACAGCGATGACACTCCTCCGCATCCACCCAATCTGGAGCCTGGACACACAGAGAGAGAGAGACAAAGAGATTAGAGGTCCTTCTAACAAGCTGAGAACATTCAGTAGTAAGGATGTATCGAACCAGAACAACATCAGTGAGAGGAAGACTCTTACTCTCTCTGCAGCAAACATAGCGTCACTCTCCTTGAACTCTGGAAACACGTGACCTGGAACAACAGGAGATACAAGATGTCCAACAATACAGGATAAAGCTTTTTTAATACAAGATCAATATTTACTGTGACACTGTTCTGTTTTACTGTGTGTTAGTGAGTGTGTCTGAATCCCAAATCATAGCCAACCTCCAGACCCTATGGAAAACCTGAGGACACCTGAGAGGAAGGGATGACAGCTGCCACTGTGCTTCTTCCACCGAGCCAATCTTCTCAGGTCTTCAGGAGTGTCTAGGGGGCTAGGGGCTGATCTGGGATCTGACTTACCCTCCACCTTCATGATCTGGTACGTGTCCTGAACCACCTTGTATTTGGGCTCGTTGCGGAAGGCGTGGGCCCAGGCCTGGATCAGGTAAAGGATCTTATTCCTCACATTGGGCTCCGTCTGTTTCAAGGGGCAATACATAACTCACTGAGTTAGTCACAGATACACTGTAGTACATCACCACTCACTGAGTTACAGTCACAGATACACTGTAGTACATCACCACTCACTGAGTTACAGTCACAGATACACAGTAGTACATCACCACTCAATGAGTTACAGTCACAGATACACAGTAGTACATCACCACTCAATGAGTTACAGTCACAGATACACAGTAGTACATCACCACTCACTGAGTCACAGATACACTGTAGTACATCACCACTCACTGAGTTACAGTCACAGATACACAGTAGTACATCACCACTCACTGAGTTACAGTCACAGATACACTGTAGCACATCACCACTCACTGAGTTACAGTCACAGATACACAGTAGTACATCACCACTCAATGAGTTACAGTCACAGATACACTGTAGTACATCACCACTCACTGAGTCACAGATACACTGTAGTACATCACCACTCACTGAGTTACAGATACACTGTAGTACATCACCACTCACTGAGTTACAGTCACAGATACACTGTAGTACATCACCACTCACTGAGTTACAGTCACAGATACACTGTAGTACATCACCACTCACTGAGTTACAGTCACAGATACACTGTAGTACATCACCACTCACTGAGTTACAGATACACTGTAGTACATCGCCACTCACTGAGTCACAGATACACTGTAGTACATCGCCACTCACTGAGTCACAGATACACTGTAGTACATCACCACTCACTGAGTCACAGTCACAGATACACTGTAGTACATCACCACTCACTGAGTTACAGTCACAGATACACTGTAGTACATCACCACTCACTGAGTTACAGTCACAGATACACTGTAGTACATCACCACTCACTGAGTTACAGTCACAGATACACTGTAGTACATCACCACTCACTGAGTTACAGTCACAGATACACTGTAGTACATCACCACTCACTGAGTTACAGTCACAGATACACTGTAGTACATCACCACTCACTGAGTTACAGTCACAGATACACTGTAGTACATCACCACTCACTGAGTTACAGATACACTGTAGCACATCACCACTCACTGAGTTACAGTCACAGATACACTGTAGTACATCACCACTCACTGAGTCACAGTCACAGATACACTGTAGCACATCACCACTCACTGAGTTACAGTCACAGATACACTGTAGTACATCACCACTCACTGAGTCACAGTCACAGATACACTGTAGTACATCACCACTCACTGAGTTACAGTCACAGATACACTGTAGTACATCACCACTCACTGAGTTACAGATACACTGTAGCACATCACCACTCACTGAGTTACAGTCACAGATACACAGTAGTACATCACCACTCAATGAGTTACAGTCACAGATACACTGTAGTACATCACCACTCACTGAGTCACAGATACACTGTAGTACATCACCACTCACTGAGTTACAGATACACTGTAGTACATCACCACTCAATGAGTTACAGTCACAGATACACTGTAGTACATCACCACTCACTGAGTTACAGATACACAGTAGTACATCACCACTCACTGAGTTACAGATACACTGTAGTACATCGCCACTCACTGAGTCACAGATACACTGTAGTACATCACCACTCACTGAGTTACAGTCACAGATACACTGTAGCACATCACCACTCACTGAGTTACAGTCACAGATACACTGTAGTACATCACCACTCACTGAGTCACAGTCACACTGTAGTACATCACCACTCACTGAGTCACAGATACACTGTAGTACATCGCCACTCACTGAGTCACAGATACACTGTAGTACATCACCACTCACTGAGTTACAGTCACAGATACACTGTAGTACATCACCACTCAATGAGTTACAGTCACAGATACACTGTAGTACATCACCACTCACTGAGTTACAGATACACTGTAGTACATCACCACTCAATGAGTTACAGTCACAGATACACTGTAGTACATCACCACTCACTGAGTTACAGATACACAGTAGTACATCACCACTCACTGAGTTACAGATACACTGTAGTACATCGCCACTCACTGAGTCACAGATACACTGTAGTACATCACCACTCACTGAGTTACAGTCACAGATACACTGTAGCACATCACCACTCACTGAGTTACAGTCACAGATACACTGTAGTACATCACCACTCACTGAGTCACAGTCACACTGTAGTACATCACCACTCACTGAGTCACAGATACACTGTAGTACATCACCACTCACTGAGTTACAGTCACAGATACACTGTAGTACATCACCACTCACTGAGTCACAGATACACTGTAGTACATCACCACTCACTGAGTTACAGTCACAGATACACTGTAGTACATCACCACTCACTGAGTTACAGTCACAGATACACTGTAGTACATCACCACTCACTGAGTTACAGTCACAGATACACTGTAGTACATCACCACTCACTGAGTTACAGTCACAGATACACTGTAGTACATCACCACTCACTGAGTTACAGTCACAGATACACTGTAGAACATCACCACTCACTGAGTTACAGTCACAGATACACTGTAGTACATCACCACTCACTGAGTTACAGTCACAGATACACTGTAGTACATCACCACTCACTGAGTTACAGTCACAGATACACTGTAGTACATCACCACTCACTGAGTTACAGTCACAGATACACTGTAGTACATCACCACTCACTGAGTTACAGTCACAGATACACTGTAGTACATCACCACTCACTGAGTTAGTCACAGATACACTGTAGTACATCACCACTCACTGAGTTACAGTCACAGATACACTGTAGTACATCACCACTCACTGAGTTACAGTCACAGATACACTGTAGTACATCATCACTCACTGAGTTACAGTCACAGATACACTGTAGTACATCACCACTCACTGAGTCACAGATACACTGTAGTACATCACCACTCACTGAGTTACAGTCACAGATACACTGTAGTACATCACCACTCACTGAGTTACAGTCACAGATACTGTAGTACATCATCACTCACTGAGTTACAGTCACAGATACACTGTAGTACATCACCACTCACTGAGTCACAGTCACAGATACACTGTAGTACATCACCACTCACTGAGTTACAGTCACAGATACACTGTAGTACATCACCACTCACTGAGTTACAGTCACAGTACAGATACACTGTAGTACATCACCACTCACTGAGTTACAGATACACTGTAGCACATCACCACTCACTGAGTTACAGATACACTGTAGTACATCACCACTCACTGAGTTACAGTCACAGATACACTGTAGTACATCACCACTCACTGAGTTACAGTCACAGATACACTGTAGTACATCATCACTCACTGAGTTAGTCCAGATACACTGTAGTACATCACCACTCACTGAGTTAGTCACAGATACACTGTAGTACATCACCACTCACTGAGTTACAGTCACAGATACACTGTAGTACATCACCACTCACTGAGTTACAGTCACAGATACACTGTAGTACATCATCACTCACTGAGTTAGTCCAGATACACTGTAGTACATCACCACTCACTGAGTCACAGATACACTGTAGTACATCACCACTCACTGAGTTACAGTCACAGATACACTGTAGTACATCACCACTCACTGAGTTACAGTCACAGATACACTGTAGTACATCACCACTCACTGAGTTACAGTCACAGATACACTGTAGTACATCACCACTCACTGAGTTACAGTCACAGATACACTGTAGTACATCACCACTCACTGAGTTACAGTCACAGATACACTGTAGTACTCACAGTACAGATACACTGTAGTACTCAGTGAGTGGTTATGTACAACTTCCCAAGAACAACTTTTAGACAGATAAACTGCATTTAAAAACACTACTCTATATTAAGTGCAAAGAAAACACACAAAAAACTGTGCACCCCAGTCCCCTGACAAACACAACACTTCCTTCTTCCAGAATAGAAGATAATACTAGGCTATACTATAATAATATGATATGAATACACCTAGACTGAAACAAGGTTCTACACCTAGACTGAATCACGGTTCTACTCTAGGTAGAGACTTGTTTTACCAGACCAACAAGTCTCTATAGAAATACTTCAAACTTAAACGTTTCCTTCAGTCCTTTCCCCCCTAAATAATCCCATTCCAGATGTCACTTCAGAGACTAAATGTTCAGAGTGTTGTCTTGCCTTCAGTCCTTTCCCCCTAAATAATCCCATTCCAGACGTCACATGTTCAGAGTGTTGTCTTGCCTTCAGTCCTTTCCCCCCTAAATAATCCCATTCCAGACGTCACATGTTCAGAGTGTTGTCTTGCCTTCAGTCCTTTCCCCCCTAAATAATCCCATTCCAGACGTCACATGTTCAGAGTGTTGTCTTGCCTTCAGTCCTTTCCCCCCTAAATAATCCCATTCCAGACGTCACATGTTCAGAGTGTTGTCTTGCCTTCAGTCCTTTCCCCCCTAAATAATCCCATTCCAGACGTCACTTCAGACACTACATGTTCAGAGTGTTGTCTTGCCTTCAGTCCTTTCCCCCCTAAATAATCCCATTCCAGACGTCACATGTTCAGAGTGTTGTCTTGCCTTCAGTCCTTTTCCCCCTAAATAATCCCATTCCAGACGTCACATGTTCAGAGTGTTGTCTTGCCTTCAGTCCTTTCCCCCCTAAATAATCCCATTCCAGACGTCACTTCAGAGACTAAATGTTCAGAGTGTTGTCTTGCCTTCAGTCCTTTTCCCCCTAAATAATCCCATTCCAGACGTCACATGTTCAGAGTGTTGTCTTTCCTTCAGTCCTTTCCCCCCTAAATAATCCCATTCCAGACGTCACATGTTCAGAGTGTTGTCTTGCCTTCAGTCCTTTTCCCCCTAAATAATCCCATTCCAGACGTCACATGTTCAGAGTGTTGTCTTGCCTTCAGTCCTTTCCCCCCTAAATAATCCCATTCCAGACGTCACTTCAGACACTACATGTTCAGAGTGTTGTCTTGCCTTCAGTCCTTTCCCCCCTAAATAATCCCATTCCAGACGTCACATGTTCAGAGTGTTGTCTTGCCTTCAGTCCTTTCCCCCCTAAATAATCCCATTCCAGACGTCACATGTTCAGAGTGTTGTCTTGCCTTCAGTCCTTTCCCCCCTAAATAATCCCATTCCAGACGTCACTTCAGACACTACATGTTCAGAGTGTTGTCTTGCCTTCAGTCCTTTCCCCCCTAAATAATCCCATTCCAGACGTCACATGTTCAGTGTTGTCTTGCCTTCAGTCCTTTCCCCCCTAAATAATCCCATTCCAGACGTCACATGTTCAGAGTGTTGTCTTGCCTTCAGTCCTTTCCCCCCTAAATAATCCCATTCCAAACGTCACTTCAGAGACTAAATGTTCAGAGTGTTGTCTTGCCTTCAGTCCTTTCCCCCCTAAATAATCCCATTCCAGACGTCACTTCAGAGTGTTGTCTTGCCTTCAGTCCTTTCCCCCCTAAATAATCCCATTCCAGACGTCACATGTTCAGAGTGTTGTCTTGCCTTCAGTCCTTTCCCCCCTAAATAATCCCATTCCAGACGTCACATGTTCAGAGTGTTGTCTTGCCTTCAGTCCTTTCCCCCCTAAATAATCCCATTCCAGACGTCACATGTTCAGAGTGTTGTCTTGCCTTCAGTCCTTTCCCCCCTAAATAATCCCATTCCAGACGTCACATGTTCAGAGTGTTGTCTTGCCTTCAGTCCTTTCCCCCCTAAATAATCCCATTCCAGACGTCACATGTTCAGAGTGTTGTCTTGCCTTCAGTCCTTTCCCCCCTAAATAATCCCATTCCAGACGTCACATGTTCAGAGTGTTGTCTTGCCTTCAGTCCTTTCCCCCCTAAATAATCCCATTCCAGACGTCACATGTTCAGAGTGTTGTCTTGCCTTTAGTCCTTTCCCCCCTAAATAATCCCATTCCAGACGTCACATGTTCAGAGTGTTGTCTTGCCTTCAGTCCTTTCCCCCCTAAATAATCCCATTCCAGACGTCACTTCAGAGACTAGATGTTCAGAGTGTTGTCTTGCCTTCAGTCCTTTCCCCCCTAAATAATCCCATTCCAGACGTCACATGTTCAGAGTGTTGTCTTGCTGTGTTCTCTCACAGAGAGTAGAGACTTGTGCTGGGAAGTCCCTCAGTCGGTCTGACCTGAATCAGCGTGTGACCAAGCTATGACATCACCATCAGGAAGTCAACAGAAGGTCACATGACAAGGGTGGGGAGCCAATCAAAAGACTGCAATGTCATGCTGTATAGTGTATCCAAATGAACTGTTCAAGAGGGTGGCACCCTTAACATACCATTCACAATCAGATAGATATGCATTGTGTAGAACAGATATAACTGTCAGGTAGAATAGGGGCGGCAGCGTAGCCTAGTGGTTTGAGCGTTGGACCAGTAACCGGAAGGTTGTGAGTTCGAATCCCCGAGCTGACAAGGTACAAATCTGTCGTTCTGCCTCTAGGCCATCATTGAAAATAAGAATTTGTTCTTATTTGCCAAGTTAAATAAAATAAAGGTTAAAAATAAATATAAAAAAATAGACTGATTTCTGTTTTATTCATAAAATATCTATCTTGTTCTGAACATTGCAGATAGAAATGCATTGTGTAGAACAAGGAATCGTGTCAACTACTCATTGGGCTACATTTCTATGTGGAAAACTGAATGACCTCTGGCCAGCTCCCAGGTTGGGTTCAAATACTATTTGAAAATCATTTTAAAGACTTGATCAAGGCTTGATTTCGCTCACCTGGAGCAATGCAACCAATAGAATAGTCTGAAAAGTCTGAAAATCTGCAACCCTGCAGATTCTGGCACTCCAGACAGGTTTAAGCAAAACACCAGAAATATTTGAAAGACTTCGAACCCTATTTGAACCCAGGTCTGCAGTTCACTACAGCCCCAGTGGGTGATTATGAGGCTAAGACGCAGGGTGAAAAGGTCATAAGGATTGGAGTGTGCAGCACAAGGCTCAGACATATCCCCCCAGACAGATCACACTGTGTGTGTAAAAACTAGTACAAACTGTAGCTGGCCATGAAGCTGATTTCAGTAGTAGAGGGACCACGAATACGTCTGCTATCTAGACACGGTGGAGAAATCAGAGCAGAGGGAGAGGTGTCTGCTGTGCTATTACAGCCGTTCTGGTGTGCAGTGATCGCCATGGTTACGTCCCAAACGGCACCCTATTCCCTACATAGTGCACTACTTTATACCAGAGTCCTATACGGGCCCTGGTCAAAAGTAGCGCACTAGGAAACAGGGTGTAATTTGGGAAGCGAAGCCCATGTCAGCTGACTGGGTCACAGCCTAGTCTTAGCTTCCCTCCTTTACCCAACTCAACCACAAGAGCTACAGAGAAAAGAGAGGGCATTCCTTCCACAAGGAGCACTCTGGGCTGAAGTTTCCTCTAGGTTCAGATCTAGGGTCAGTTTCCCCTCCCCCACTCCAAACCTTAACCATTAGTAGGGGGGGCGGTGCAAAACTGACCCAAGATCAGTGTCTAGGGAGAACTTCCCCCTCGTCCAGAAGAAACCCTCACGTGATTGGATTAGTACGTCAGTGCTGCAGCCTAACACTCCCAGTTTCTACACTGAGATCACAATAAGTTGTATCTTGTAAAACTGACAGTCGACATAAAAACCAAGACATTCATTTTCTGACCTAAATTGAAATGCTAACATGTTTTTATTATTCTAATGTGTAGTTTCTGTCCCTTCATCCTCTTGGCTCACCACAAACATAACTGTTCCTGTCCCTTCATTCTCTTGGCTCACCACACACACATCACTGTTCCTGTCCCTTCATCCTCTTGGCTCACCACAAACATTACTGTTCCTGTCCCTTCATTCTCTTGGCTCACCACAAACATTAATGTTCCTGTCCCTTCATCCTCTTGGCTCACCACAAACATTAATGTTCCTGTCCCTTCATCCTCTTGGCTCACCACAAACATTAATGTTTCTGTCCCTTCATTATCTTGGCTCACCACAAACATAACTGTTCCTGTCCCTTCATTCTCTTGGCTCACCACAAACATAACTGTTCCTGTCCCTTCATCCACTTGGCTCACCACAAACTTAACTGTTCCTGTCCCTTCATTCTCTTGGCTCACCACAAACATAACTGTTCCTGTCCCTTCATCCTCTTGGCTCACCACAAACATAACTCTTACTGTCCCTTCATCCTCTTGGCTCACCACAAACATAACTGTTCCTGTCCCTTCATTCTCTTGGCTCACCACAAACTTAACTGTTCCTGTCCCTTCATTCTCTTGGCTCACCACAAACATAACTGTTCCTGTCCCTTCATCCTCTTGGCTCACCACAAACATAACTCTTACTGTCCCTTCATCCTCTTGGCTCACCACAAACATAACTGTTCCTGTCCCTTCATTCTCTTGGCTCACCACAAACATAACTGTTCCTGTCCCTTCATTCTCTTGGCTCACCACAAACATTACTGTTCCTGTCCCTTCATCCTCTTGGCTCACCACAAACATTAATGTTACTGTCCCTTCATCCTCTTGGCTCACCACAAACATAACTGTTCCTGTCCCTTCATTCTCTTGGCTCACCACAAACATTACTGTTCCTGTCCCTTCATTCTCTTGGCTCACCACAAACTTAACTGTTCCTGTCCCTTCATCCTCTTGGCTCACCACAAACATTAATGTTCCTGTCCCTTCATCCTCTTGGCTCACCACAAACATAACTGTTTCTGTCCCTTCATCATCTTGGCTCACCACAAACATTAATGTTCCTGTCCCTTCATCCTCTTGGCTCACCACACAAACATAACTGTTCCTGTCCCTTCATCCTCTTGGCTCACCACAAACATTAATGTTCCTGTCCCTTCATCCTCTTGGCTCACCACAAAGATTAATGTTACTGTCCCTTCATCCTCTTGGCTCACCACAAACTTAACTGTTACTGTCCCTTCATTCTCTTGGCTCACCACAAACTTAACTGTTCCTGTCCCTTCATTCTCTTGGCTCACCACAAACATAACTGTTCCTGTCCCTTCATCCTCTTGGCTCACCACAAACATTAATGTTACTGTCCCTTCATCCTCTTGGCTCACCACAAACATTAATGTTCCTGTCCCTTCATCCTCTTGGCTCACCACAAACATTAATGTTACTGTCCCTTCATCCTCTTGGCTCACCACAAACTTAACTGTTCCTGTCCCTTCATTCTCTTGGCTCACCACACACACATAACTCTTCCTGTCCCTTCATTCTCTTGGCTCACCACAAACTTAACTGGCCCTATGAGAGTTGTCTGAATGGAAGTAACCCAAGAGGAGATTGATGGGATGTAGGCCTGTAGAAGACCACAGCAGACTAGTTCACTCTAGCGTAATACTCCTATACAACAAGGAGGAGATTGATGGGATGTAGGCCTGTAGAAGATCACAGCAGACTAGTTCACTCTAGAGTAACACTCCTATACAACAAGGAGGATATTGATGGGATGTAGGCCTGTAGAAGACCACAGCAGACCAGTCCACTCTAGAGTAACACTCTATACAACAAGGAGGAGATTGATGGGATGTAGGCCTGTAGAAGACCAGAGCAGACTAGTTCACTCTAGAGTAACACTCCTATACAACAAGGAGGAGATTGATGGGATGTAGGCCTGTAGAAGACCACAGCAGACTAGTTCACTCTAGAGTAACACTTCTATACAACAACGAGTGGAGGTAAAGGTAAGGACGTGACACCATTAGGTCTGACTCCACTTGTTTTAAGGAATGACCCATCAGAACGGGGTCATCCAGGTCTCAATGGAGCTTCCCTGGAGTGGAACTGAGCAAGTGGAGAGTGGGAGGGTGAGAGAGAGAATCATCTGAGTAACCTGCTTAAAATGATTTGGCTTCAGTTGGTTTCAATTGAAACTTTTGGTTTACGAGGCTCTTGATGTTGTAACAATAATAATAGTAGTAGTTGTCGAGGGTGCAGCAAGTCAGCACCTCAGGAGTAAATGTCAGTTGGCTTTCCATAGCCGATCATTAAGAGTATGTCTCTGCTATGATGCTAAGAAAGATGGCGCATGACAGGGGTGAAAGGAAGATGTAGAGGGGCTGAAGGAGGGGTAGAGGGGCTGAAGGAGGTATAGAGGGGGTGAAGGAGAGGTAGAGGGGCTGAAGGAGGGGTAGAGGGGCTGAAGGAGGGGTAGAGGGGCTGAAGGAGGGGTAGAGGGGCTGAAGGAGGTATAGAGGGGGGTTAAGGAGGTATAGAGGGGCTGAAGGAGGGGTAGAGGGGCTGAAGGAGGGGTAGAGGGGCTGAAGGAGGGGTAGAGGGGCTGAAGGGGGGGTAGAGGGGATGAAGGAGGTATAGAGGGGGTTAAGGAGGTATAGAGGGGGTGAAGGGGGTGTAGAGGGGGTGAAGGGGGTGTAGAGGGGGTGAATCAAGACAGGGTCACCTTCAGTAGATCCTTCAGCTCCTCCATGGTGGTCTTACAGGCCACCTCATCATGGACCGTCTGACCACAGTTCTTCACTACAGACTCCAACACCTGACAGGGGGAAGAAACCCTCAATCACACTTCACAACACAGAGGCCTAATTCTTCTGATTACGCCTCACGTCAGACCTTTCACTATGGAACTAGCCTGTCACCGTGGTTACACCGACAGCATCATTACGCAAAATGTTACGCAGCATCATCTGGATATGTGGGCAACAGAAGTTCAACATTCACACTTTTCGCTACCATTTCTGTCGAGCCGTCGACACATACAGTTTGATGCTTACGTTCCATAAATCCAACCTCTACATCACACAGAACGCACTGCCTCTGCAATGCTGCAAGGCAAACGCAGCGTTCCACTGGGAAACTAACGTACCTCTGGTGTATCCAAATGGAATCACGCCTGTCGGTGTGATCGAGGCGTATATACATATCTGGATAACATTTCCTTAACGCGCATTTATTATTCAAAACATCTGAATATGGCCCAATGTGAATAATTGATGAGCCGTCCTGTAAAGCAGCACTAGGAGGTTATGATTGTGTCATCACAAGTGGGGGAGTGGTTCAGCGTAGATCCACGCAGCATTGGTCAGTCTCGTAACCCACCTCAAGACCATAAAGGGCCACATGTGGGTTCTTATCCATCAGCTTCTTCTTAATGGCTCCGATGGCATACTTCGCCCTGCAGGAAGAGAAAGACTGATCAGACCAGACACACTTCTACCGTGTGGAGAAACATGGGGCTAGTTCCAATTATTTTTCAAATGGTTCCTTCCTTCCTTCCTTCCTAGGCCTCGTCACGGAAACACTTAAGGACCTCTCCACTGCAATTATCCCATCACAGAGATTAGGCTAGTGATTACCAGAAGGAAGGAAGGATTCTAAGTATTTGATCAGGGCCGTGGTGTACTCGGCACTCTACTACTCACTGTGTGTCTCCTTGACGAATGAGATCACAGATCTGCAGGATGGACTCCCAGTCTGTCTCCAGCAGCAGCTGACTGGTTGCTTTATCTGCAGACAGAGAGGAGAGGGTTCAGTGTCTCACATGTCTTTCATTCAAGATTATCATAAACATTTACGTCATTCAGCAGACAACGTTATCCAGAGCGACTTACAGTCACTGCATTCATCTTAAAATAGCTTGGTGAGACAACCACATATCACAGTCGTAGCAAGTACACTTTCCCTCAATAAAGTAGCTATCAGCTAAGTCAGTGTTAGTAAGAGAAGATAAGTGTGAGGGTCTTTTAACCAGGGTGGATAAGACAAAACCTTACACCTGAAAGCATAGGCTATTTCTCTAAACAGTGGAGTTGTGTGCTTGCTAGTGAGCAGGTGAAATTGATTGTGACTAGCGCCTATTCAAAACCATTAATGACTGAGAAAGCAGCCTTTCCCACATCACAATTTAGACTTCAACATGAACATTTCCAGGCATGGCGTGTGGGACTATACAAATGTAACTGATCCTAATAATAATAATAATATGTTATTCGATCACTGTAGTATGAAACAGAGGATTTCTCCATTCAGTAAATGATGGGGATGGGGTAGGCCTAGTTAGTGATTAATAGTGAGTGGATCAAGGTATGTTGTTATGGAATGCATTTCTACACAGTAACTAAGTAGCTTGCGGCTGTTGCAAAACTAAGAGGAAACGTCGGTAACCGGGAATGAGCCTGTATGTTATTATGATTTGACACAAACCTTCGGCCTTTTCTGTTGGCCAGTTTATGATGTGTTGGCCTTAATTTATTATGCCAACACAGGGCTCAACAATTGGCACTGGCACCCTCAATAACATCAGAGCACTTGAAGCAATCTACTGATGATTACAGTTGTCAGCGAGTTGTCTAAACTGTTTAGGGGTTGAAGTTAGTCTACGATGAGACTGATAAGAACATATGTCTGGTGACGTTGTCTGGCGCAGTGGGGTGAGCTGGATAGATAGCCAACTAAGCTACTACTAGCAAACGAGCTAAAATATCTAGAACAACTAGCTAGCTGGATGGCAAATAATGAAAGTTATGCAAATCATAAAAACAATGATTTATGTCTGACGATCGGGGATATCCAACTAAACAAATATGTTTTTATTTTTTATTTTATGTCGGGAAAATCGGGGCGCAGCGCACCCACACAACATCCTCTGATTGCGTTGCTAGCATGCTAGCTAGCCAAGCTAACCTAGGCTAGACAAAATGCCTGGCATGTAAGCATAGTTTTTGGTAGATTAAATGACATGTTATTGATAAGCAGTTACACTGCAATACTCGATAGAGAAGACTATACTCGATTAGAGGCCTCGGCCTATCGTCGAACTGAACACAGACAATGCCAAGTTTAGCTAGGTAACGTTAGCTAATGTTAGCTTGTTAGCAGGGCTGTGTCACAGCCCCAAACGACTGCCAAAACAATACGCAAAAAACAATCACCGGTGTAAAAAATGTAGATACTCATATCTTACCAAGAAGCCTCTCAAATGTACCACCACCCTTTCCCATGGCTGATCCAATGACGCAGGCTAGCTGACGAGAACGTTATTTTTTTGGGGGTCAATCCAAAAATTATTTGAACACATCCACTGTATAGATCGCTAGCCAGCTGTAAAGTTATTTGCTACTTCCTACTTCCTGTTTCGGGTTTAGAAACTCTGTGGTTCGGTGGTGAAGTCCGTCTATTCCTAACGGTATTGTGACGTTGCCCCCTAGAGTCTGAAGAGGGGATTGTACAGGGGGACTTGGTTGTGTACAGTTCATTCAAGTGGACATGGGTTCCACAACATTACGTTTGACAGAGGAACATTTTTATGACGGTGCAACAAGCTAGCCTTACTGGGTACTCAATAAATCCTCAGCAATGGCGGTTTTCTGATCACTTGGTTCGCCTAAATTCTACTCAGTTTGATACAGTGAAATACAGGGAGACATTCAAATTAGAGAACAAATCGGAAGCCCATTCACAGTCTATCTGTGTGAGCCAATTTAATCGACATGAAATTGTTCAAGAGAAGAGAGGGATCGTTAAGTGTTGGTGGGTGGTGGAGCTGCAGCCTTCTATGTGTCTAGGCCACAGGAGGTTGGTGGCACTTTAGTTGGGGTGGACGGGTAGCAAATACATAGAACACATGGTTTCCATGGTTTCCATTTGGTTGATGCCATTCCATTTGCGCAATTCCAGCCATTATTATGAGCCATCCTTCCGTCAGCAGCCTCCTGTGGTATTGGCCTACGTCATCAAGTGTGATCAGGCCCTATCCAGCCATCTATCCATTCCATCACATTGTTATGAGGAATAAGAGGAACTGCCTTGCTATATTTCATCACACTCTCCTCCTCCCTACACTGGTATACATAGGTCTACTTAGGTCATAGATGAGTACATAGACGCAGAATGCATAGAACGACCCACCCCATTCAAGTCAATGATGGCATTATGGGTGGACTGGCAGCCAATGTGAGTGTACCCATCCATATACAAGTCAAATTTCCAGGGTTAGAGGTTCCAAGCCCTTTTCTGTGGATTATAGTTCTATGTATGAGTCACTACCTGGCACTCACAACACTGGAGGCCATTGTTGTGGCTGTGCTGCTGATGCTCCATACAGTGACATTGTGTCTCTGTCTCTACTAGTCTCTACTGTTAGCTGGTAGGGCTGGATGGGTTGTCATATTTATAAGATGGATAGATCTTATGAAATGTCTTATCATAATTAAAGTAGCTATAACAGCGCTGCAACTGTAGAATCTGAAGGATGTCAACTATGTCTCATGAATACAATAGTTATTACTGGCGCTCAACACATCCCACATGACATGCTTCAACAAAACACACACACACACACACACACACACACACACACACACACACACACACACACACTTACCGTTTGAATGGAGAGATGTTTGTCATTTCTTCTAATGTACTCAATCAACAGTTTGGAGATTTGACATCAGATCTTCCAGTATATGGAAGGTAATTGTTCTGAAGGAATGTTGACGTAAATCAAACTAGCGTAGCCTCCAGTAGACTATTCTAGAGCTGTTTTCCCCCTGCCAATCAACGCACAGAGACATTCACAACAATAACAACTGAATAAAGAAGACATTGGTGATTTTAGGAGTTTAATCAATTCAAAATGATTATGTTATTGTCATTAAATGTATTACGTATGAATCATGTGTTCAGAAACAACGTTGTTCCATTTGTGCTGTATGCCTCTATTAACTTTGCTCCTGTTATATGCTAATTGTGTTCCGGCCCGCCAACCATTAGCTCTGAAAACCTTTTGGGCCCCGAGGCAAAAACCCCTAGCTGACGAACCCTGTCTTACGGTGTATGGCAACGATAACAATGACATCATCACCCGATGATGTCATTGTCA
The DNA here is from genome assembly GCF_013265735.2 of Oncorhynchus mykiss. Taxonomy (NCBI): domain Eukaryota; kingdom Metazoa; phylum Chordata; class Actinopteri; order Salmoniformes; family Salmonidae; genus Oncorhynchus; species Oncorhynchus mykiss. Next base: position 99,021,356 of record NC_048576.1, read on the forward strand.
GCCAATCATTTGTGAGGAGCCTGGTTCTGCTGGACTGGACTGGAGTCTGAGTCTTAAATTAAATTGAACCCTATTCCCTATATAGTGCACTTTGTTTGATCAGAGCCCATTGTAAGTGCACTAGTTTTAAACCAGAGCTCTATGCTTCCATCAAAAGCATGGAACTGTATAGGGAATAGGGTGGTATTTGGGACGCGGGCAGTGTCCCCTAAGAACTGAGGACAGGAGCCCGGTTTTGATATCTAGACTGGACTGGAGACATTGAAACATGGAGATAACTGTACAGTCTGTAGTGATGACCTGATGGGAGATGGAGGATGAGTGGTAGCTGGTTGGGAAAAAAAGGCCCTTGGCTGGTGCTCTCTCCATCAGCGCTACACCACACACTCACAGACGTACACACATACACAGTTCCCCATTGTTCCATTGTTCCGTTCCAATCTGCACCACCACTCACAGGTCACAATGGTGACGACATGACAACATGTTCTGTTGGCCCACTACAATGCCAGGACATTTACTCTTGGTGACCATCCTAATCCTTTGGTTTGAGGCGAATATAGGCTACTGTATCCCAGAATAGATGAATTCACACAGAGGAGTTTCCCAGAGAGGAAATGAAAGGCTGATGATTTTATTGGGTTTTACACTGACAGACAGACAGACTGACAGACAATAGGGTTATCGGAGGACAACAGGGACACATGAAATAGCAAAATGATTTCACAATTCCCTTCATAACCTCCTATTGCATCTTTTGAAAGAATGACAAAAAGCACCACCGAATAATAATAATAACATTAACATTCCAAAGTATTAAAAAGTATAAATACTAAGAGAGGAGGGTTTTTCATGTTGTCAGGGCGGAATCATGGAATCATAGAATCTCGGAATCATGGAATCATGGGGTTTTGTGGCATTCCGATCAGACATAACCTTTGACCTGAGCAGCAGGTCCTCTACGGGGGCTGCTGTCGCTGCTGAAGGTCGGAGACCCGGGGATGCCGGGAGGACTCGACCCCGCATACAGCAGCGACCCACCAATCAGGAGCAAGGCCGACGCCCCCCAGCCTAGGTATAGGGCGGGGCCTAGCTCTCTCTTGTGCGGCGCGGCCACGTGGGGATCATAGAAGTCCCTGATAATGGAGTGGGCCGTCCAGCAGATAGGAACCAGGTAGAGAAACCCAGCGATGCCGAACAGAAAGCCGGAGATCCTTGCAATACGAGCCTTCAGACTATTCTGACCAATACACTTGGTGCACTTTACCCCCACCACACCTAGAGCCAGGGCCAGGCCACAGAGGAGGACGGAGAGCACGGTGAGGCCCCGGGCCGCCTGCATGTCGCTGGGCAGGGCCAAGAGACTGTCGTACACCTTGCACTGGATCTGGCCCGTTGATTGGACGATGCAGGTCATCCACAGCCCCTCCCAGATGATCTGAGCCGTCACGATGTTGTTGCCGATGAAGGCGGTGACGCGCCACAGCGGAACAGAGCATACCAGGAAGCCGCCCACCCAGCCAACCAGAGACAAGATCAGGCCCAGGAGCTGCATGCCGGTGGTCGCCATGGTTAAGGTGTCAGGCTGTTGTTGTTGTGGCAGTAGTAACGGTTGTGGTGACGGTTGACGATGTCTACCGGTATTTGGCTGGATTTTCGTAAGTATTTGTACCACGTTGGTTGTTACTGGGATGTTAAAGTCCTTTCTCTTTGTCTCACTAAAATAGTCCCAAGCCGTGGAAAGTCTATGCACCCCCGAAATCTTGAAAAACAGATGTCTTCCTCCTCCTCTTCTTCTTGACCCTCTCCTTCTCTCTGGTTGATGCGGAGACCAACTGGGGACAGACGAGGCCAAACGTCCTAACAACCAGATGAAATAAAAGCAGTGGTTAGTATAGTGATCCAGTTGAGGACATTTCTGAACTGCACTTATGCAAATGAACTTCTAAACCACCAGAATAATAGCAAATCCTATCATGAATCATTGTGTTTACTTGATAGCTACCTACACAAATAGCTAGCTAGAACAAAGTGTTAATAAGATAAATTCCTAATAAGATTAAATGCAATACAAATAAAAGTTCTCCAGTAGGAATCTACTGAGGGAGCTAAGAGCTGTGTTGTCAGTCATAAGTACCATTCACCCAGTCTATTGAATCCTACACAGATTAGCATAGCATTCATAAACACTTAAAAGTCAAAATAATCCCAGTGTTTAGCTACTGTAACTAATGTTTATCATAACTATTTGTAAACAGGCAGGGGGGAGGGCCTGAGAGTGACTGGATTCCAGTGTGGACCCGAAGGAGCAGAGAGAGAACGGTTTCCATTGACTGTGCTGCTGTGGGTGTTGGAGCTACGAGCTGCTACGCCTGCCTGGCCTGAACACTGGGTTATCTCAGAAAAACATGAGGAGGATCGGAACACAGCAGGGCTTTCATACAGGACTGGTACAGTGGGCCCAGGCTCTGTTGACTGAGGACCCAGCTCGGTTTAACTCTGTTCTGGACTGCCTTAATTACACAGGGAGAAATAACAGCTGGACAGATACAATAGATGGATCAATCACTACTTGTATCGGCAAAATTGATAGAGGTTAACCCGCTGGGCAAAAATTGGTTGAATCATCGTTGTTGCCACAAAAAATCTACGTGATGACGTTGAATCAATGTGGAAAACTTATCGGATCAAATGTTTTTATTTCACCTAACTTTTAACCCAAACCCAATGACATGGTGACATCTGTTGTTCATTTCAAGTTGAATTCACGGTTAGTTGACAACTCAACCAAATGTAAATCCAAACTTGACATTGAACTGACGTCTGTGCCCAGTGGGATGATGAAATAAGACTATGATTAACATATTGTCTAACAGGGGATGGACCTTTATCTTTAGTTTCCCCTCTCTAGTTTCATGCCACATTGTTTAAAAAAAAAGAATAGGCATCAGATACTTAAGCAATAAGGCCTGGGGGGGTGTGGTATATGGTGTGGTATATGGTGTGGTATATGGTGTGGTATATGGCCAATATACCACAGCTAAGGGCTGTTCTTATGCACGACACAACGCAGAGTGCCTGGATACAGCCCTTAGTCATGGTATATTGATCATATGCCACACACCCCCGAGGTGCCTTATTGCCATTATAAACTGGTTACCAACGTAAATAGAGCAGTAGAAAGAAATGATTTGTCGTACCCGTGGTATACGGTACACCACGGCTCTCAGCCAATCAACATTCAGGGCTTGAACCACCCAGTTTATAAATTACAGTATCATACTAATGATAAAAGACAAGAAACACATTAGTATAATAGACAGTGAGATCCTAAAAGAGAATAAACACATTAGTATAATAGACAGTGAGATCCTAAAAGAGAATAAACACATTAGTATAACAGTGAGATCCTAAAAGAGAATAAACACATTAGTATAATAGACAGTGAGATCCTAAAAGAGAATAAACACATTAGTATAACAGTGAGATCCTAAAAGAGAATAAACACATTAGTATAATAGACAGTGAGATCCTGACACAGACAGGTCCAACAAGCTACGGAATGCACCTTCTTTACCTTGAGGTGGAAGGTTTCAGTACCACAATGCTTTTGTTGACTCTACTAACGCCGTAGTATTTTCAACACACAAATCAACAATACATTAGAGTACATTAGTCACCTCAGATGGAGTGTGATGAATCTCCTCTCCTCTTCCAAGCAGTCGTTGGAGAAGCAACGTGTTCTTCAGCAGTCCTGTGGAGCTGTGGTTGTATAGGTCAGAGGTGGATGTAGGTAACCGGGTTGGCTGGTTCAGGGGGAGGCAGAGACAGAGGCCTTGGAAGGTTCAGCTCAGTCCACAGGTACGAACGAGGACCTGAGAGGTCAGGTTGGCTTCTGCAGAGGGGGTGAAGAGCTTCAACATCCAGCTAGCTTCAACACCCAGGACAGGACAGGACTGGAGAGAGGGCTGCCCTCTGAGATGCCAGCTAGCGCAAGTCTGTGTGGCAGTGGGTAGAAGCATACGCTTGTGTGTCTGTCAGTGTGTCTGTGTAAGCGTGTGTGACAGTGTGTGTAGCCGTGTTTGTGTGTGTGTGTGTGTGTCTCCCAGTGCCTGGTGTTCAAGTACAATGACACTCTGTTCTCCACTGCTGTTCTCTCTCTCCGACACCCCCACACCATCATCCATTCATTCCTCCATCCATCCAGGCCAACAACCCATTCTGTCTTCTTTTTCATCTTTTCGCCTCGCTTGTTCTTTGATGTGCTCCATTCTTTTCATCTCCCCGTTTCTAATGTTTTATGTGTTCAACTGAAGTTGGTGACTGAGGCGGGTCACATAGGGCTCTAGTTCAGTTCTCTCCCTTTATTCTACCTCCTGTTCACATGTCTCCTGTCTCCTAAAGACCTGCCTTTAACTTGACCTTTGGAAGTTACGAAAGAACCGTTGTAGCTGTGGTAACCAACCATCAACCCGTTAACCATGCTGATCAACGACGGGAATTCAACTAACCCACGAAAGAAACAGGAAGTACTGGGAGAACAGACAGGGATCGAAATAAAACTTTCTTTACGATTTACATTTAAGTAATTTACCAGACGCTCTTATCCAGAGTGACTTACAGTCAGAGCATTCATCTTAAAATAGCAAGGTGGGACACTCAACTCAATGAAGTAGTTATCAGCAAGGTCAGTGCTTGTAGGAAAAGAGAAGTTTAATTTAAGTTGGAGGGGAAATAAGAGTGGGATGTCTTATTCAAGATACTCTTTGGAGAGGTACACACGTCTTCAGAAGATGGACAGGGACTCTGCTGTCCTAGCTTCATGAGGAAGCTCGTTCCACCATTGGGGTGCCAGGACAGAGAAGAACTTTGACTGGGCTGAGTGGGAACTGCCCTCCCCTAGGGGTGGGAGGACCAAGACACCAGAACGGAGTACTCAGGGTTTTTTATTTTTTTATTTAACCAAAACCTAACCCGGACGACGGTGAGCCAATTGTGCGCCACCCTATGGGACTCCCAATCACGTCCGGTTGTGATACAGCCTGGAATCAAACCAGGGTCTGTAGTGATGCCTCTAGCACTGAGATGCAGTGCCTTAGACCGCTGCACCACTCGGGAGGTTGGGATGTAGGGTTTCAGCCTGAAGGCAGTTCACCTTGCTGCTCCGTAGGTAAACACCATGGTCTTGTAGTGGATAGTTGGTCTTCTAGTGGATAGATGGTCTTCTAGTGGATAGATGGTCTTGTAGTGGATAGTTGGTCTTCTAGTGGATAGATGGTCTTGTAGTGGATAGTTGGTCTTGTAGTGGATAGATGGTCTTGTAGTGTTATAGATGGTATTGTAGTGGATAGATGGTCTTGTAGTGGATAGATGGTCTTGTAGTGGATAGATGGTCTAGTAGTGGGTGGATAGTGAGTGGATAGTCTTGTAGTGGATAGATTGTCTTGTAGTGGATGGATGGTCTTGTAGTGGGTGGATAGTGAGTGGATAGTCTTGTAGTGGGTGGATAGTGAGTGGATAGTCTTGTAGTGGATAGTCTTGTAGTGGGTGGATAGTGAGTGGATAGTCTTGTAGTGGGTGGATAGTGAGTGGATAGTCTTGTAGTGGATAGATTGTCTTGTAGTGGGTGGATGGTCTTGTAGTGGGTGGATAGTGAGTGGATAGTCTTGTAGTGGGTGGATAGTGAGTGGATAGTCTTGTAGTGGGTGGATAGTGAGTGGATAGTCTTGTAGTGTATAGTCTTGTAGTGGGTGGATAGTGAGTGGATAGTCTTGTAGTGGGTGGATAGTGAGTGGATAGTCTTGTAGTGGATAGATTGTCTTGTAGTGGGTGGATGGTCTTGTAGTGGGTGGATAGTGAGTGGATAGTCTTGTAGTGGGTGGATAGTGAGTGGATAGTCTTGTAGTGGGTGGATAGTGAGTGGATAGTCTTGTAGTGTATAGTCTTGTAGTGGGTGGATAGTGAGTGGATAGTCTTGTAGTGGGTGGATAGTGAGTGGATAGTCTTGTAGTGGGTGGGAGCACGTGTGGTGCTGACAACTTTAAAGGCCCAGTTCAATCAAAAACTAGACCTTTCTGTGTTTATATATTTCCACACTATGAGATTGGAATAAATCTGTGCAATTGTGAAATTTATGATAATGCCCTTGTAGTGTACGAGCTGTTTAAAAAGACCGCCTGAAATGACAGCCTGTTCTGGTGGGATGGAGTTTTGGCCTTCCTGGTGACATCACCAGCTCATAAATTGGTAGTAGACCAATAAGAAAGATAGTTCCAAACCTCTCTGCCAATAACAGCTAGTTTTCAGTTTCTCCCTCCCCTACTCAGACCACTCCCAGACAGCCCTAGCAAAATTCTTGTTTGAGAAATTGCTCTTTTTTTAAAGAAGCTAATTTTTTGTTTCTCTTTGACCATTTCAATTGAAAACAATCACAGTTAGGCACTTCATTGTTACCCAGAAATGATTTGACATTTAAATCAAAATGTCTGCATTGGACCTTTAAGAAGTTAGGAGCGCCAGACAGTCACAGGGGAACTAGAAAAAGAGATGATCGATCCTACCTTTCAAGCACATCACCTGGAGTATCTATCCAGCTGTTAGCCAGCTAGGTAGCCAGCTGTTAGCCAGCTAGGTAGCCAGCTAGGTAGCCAGCTAGGTGGCCAGCTAGGTGGCCCGCTGTTAGCTAGGTAGCATGACTGGACAAGGTTGATATACATGAATGGTCAAGGTTTCTTGTTATCAAACAAATAGTTAGGGCCTGCGGCATGGTTTATGAAATGACTCAGACATTCTAGAACTAGAATGTCTGTGAATAATTTACAGATTTTTTAATGATGCACAGAATTTTAAAAAAAGTCAACACTTTGTAAAAAAAATACATTTGAGGGTTCATATATACTGTCATAAATTATAATTAAAATAAATTATAGCATTACTATTGATTACCCAGCTCATTGCCTGATAACACAGACACTGCATTAACTCAATATTAGGAAAGAAGCCGGTTTATCCAACTGAAAATGCAGACGTGAGAGAGGACCGAGTGAGCCTTATTCTACATTAGGCTACATAATGACATGATTAAATGACTATTCCAGGCGTGGGGGTTAAGTCAGGGGGCTCAGATGCTACAGAAGGTAGTACAAATAGTCAGAGGAGCGATATTCCTGCCCCCATGTTGCCTCCCAGGACTAAAGAGTGGATGTAGTCTATCAGTGAAGCCATCTGTAAACGTATGGATGTGAACCCCAGTCTCCGCGCAGTAGAAGGACACTCGGCCCTCCACGTAGTCCAGAAACACCCCCACCTTCCTGGGCTTCTGCTCCAGGCCCAAGGGGGTGACAGTGGGGGAGGTGTTAGCTACGTATTGACCCCCGCTCTTTAGGCTCAGTGTCCAGAAGCCATTGGCTGGGCTGACTGTAAACTTCCCTTTCCTGTTGATGGACTGTCTGGCCACGCCCAGGTTCCACTCAATCTTCTCTCCCACCTCCACCTCCCAGTAGTACCTGGAATGGAGTCAACATTAGTATCTGGAATGGAGTCAACATTAGTACCTGGAATGGAGTCAACATTAGTACCTGGAATGGAGTCAACATTAGTATCTGGAATGGAGTCAACATTAGTACCTGGAATGGAGTCAACATTAGTACCTGGAATGGAGTCAACATTAGTATCTGGAATGGAGTCAACATTAGTACCTGGAATGGAGTCAACATTAGTACCTGGAATGGAGTCAACATTAGTACCTGGAATGGAGTCAACATTAGTACCTGGAATGGAGTCAACATTAGTACCTGGAATGGAGTCAACATTAGTCCAGTAGTACCTGGAATGGAGTCAACATTAGTCCAGTAGTACCTGGAATGGAGTCAACATTAGTCCAGTAGTACCTGGAATGGAGTCAACATTAGTCCAGTAGTACCTGGAATGGAATCAATGTTTTCGTCATTCTAACTGATGAACTTTGTATTCAAGTTCAGTCCAGGTTTTCATCATTATAACTGATGAACCTTGTATTGAAGTCCAGTCCATGTTTTCATCATTATAACTGATGAGCTTAGTATTGAAATCCAGTCCATGTTTTACTACAGCACTAGTTAAAGTTAAAGGTAAAGAGTCATGAGTGAATAGTTTCAGTGAAGTTCAACAAACAAACTATATCAGACGGCCTGACAGCCGTTCTAAGTACCATAGATATATGATCATAGATCTTTATGATAATATAGATATATAGATATAGAATTCTGTTATATAGGCAAACAGTATAAAGAGGGACATTACAGTACCTGCCGCTGCTGAAGGATTCTCTTCCCAGGATGTTGGCCACGCGGTCAAACCTCTTGGGGTTGTCTGGGACCTCCTGGTGTTTGTCTGTGTGTCGCACCTGTTTCCGGTCGTCTGAGACCGAGAGGAAGGCGTGGGCCGTCTTGGGACTCAGGGAGATGTCTACTAGGGTAGAGGATGGAGAGAGAAACATATAAGTGCCATGGCAACAGAAAACGCACCTTGGTAAAACAAGTACTTTGACGGCCCAACGCCGCCATTCTTAATTCAATATCAAATTATTTTCTGAGTAATAATTATGTATTTCCATTAAAATGGGCAAAAATTTCAAAAGTATTTCTCAAGCAAGATTTAGGCTAGGACTGTCTGGGAGTGGTCTGAGTAGGGGTGGGGGAAACTGAAGACTAGCTGTTATTGGCAGAGAGGTTTGGAACTCTCTTTGTCATTAGTCTATTAACCAATTTACCACATTGTGATGTCACAATGGAAAGTCTAAACTTCCGCCCACGCACACCTGCTGATTAAGATACAGTCAGGAAATAACACTTTCCCACACTTTTACAGTGTTAGTTTCATCAGCTGTTGTACAATATGATATAAAACACAGAACAACTGAATGTTGACTGCACTGGTCCTTTAAGAACAACAAAAAATAGATATTATGGCGTATCTAACTCTTTGGGCAGGTGGAGACATACCTGTGTATTTCTGTATTTTCTTCAGCTCTGCAAAAGATAACAGCTCCAGTAAGAATCCTTCCCAGACAAACAGATCTGACATTTCACTCACCCTAAAGATAACAGTTCCATAAGAATCCTTCCCAGACAAACAGATCTGACATTTCACTCACCCTAAAGATAACAGTTCCATAAGAATCCTTCCCAGACAAACAGATCTGACATTTCACTCACCCTAAAGCTAACAGTTCCATAAGAATCCTTCCCAGACAAACAGATCTGACATTACACTCACAATCACCCTAAAGATAACAGCTCCAGTAAGAATCCTTCCCAGACAAACTGATCTGACATTTCACTCACCCTAAAGATAACAGTTCCATAAGAATCCTTCCCAGACAAACAGATCTGACATTACACTCACACTCACCCTAAAGATAACAGCTCCAGTAAGAATCCTTCCCAGATAAACAGATCTAACATTTCACTCACCCTAAAGATAACAGCTCCAGTAAGAATCCTTCCCAGACAAACTGATCTGACATTACACTCACACTCACCCTAAAGATAACAGTTCCATAAGAATCCTTCCCAGATAAACAGATCTAACATTTCACTCACCTTAAAGATAACAGATAACTAAAGATAACAGTAGAATAATACAGTAATCATTTATCAGATGCTGACAGATTTCTAATCAACACAAAACATGTGGTCTACTAAAGTGTTGAGGGTGGAAGTAGAACTGTAAGAGATGGATCCAGGATGACATGATCGTACCTGTAGTGTAAATACTAACCAGCTTTAGAGAGTCTACGGAGCTCTCCTTTAACCACGTCCATCAGGTCTGACACTGCTCTCCTGGTCACGCCCATACAGGGGTCTGTCTCCATGGAAACCTTGGACCAGTCCCTCCTCTCAGAGTAGCCCGTGGTGGAAGTGGTGCTCTGCGACGTTCATAGAGGACAAACAAACAAACACGGCTATATTTTAAGATGAAATATAAGTGGTTGGGGGACTAATTTAAGGGTTCAAGCCTTTTCTTCTGTGGTCATGATAGAAACTGTTAAGAAACTCTGTTTCACAAACTCTTTTTGGAAATTGAGACACGTGTCGACCTACTGTGTCCTAATCTACATTATAAACCAGGTAGTTCGAGCCCTGAATTCTGATTGGATGAAATCCAAGGGTATATCAGACATTATAAACTGGGTGGTTCGAGCCCTGAATGCTGATTGGCTGAATGTCGTGGTATACCACGGGTATGAAAGAACACGTATTTTTACTGTTCTAATGACGTTGGTAACCAGTTTTAAGGTCTGTATCCAGTCCGTACTCTGCGTTGCGTCGTGCATAAGAACAGCCCTTGGCTCTGGTATATTGATTATATGCCACACTCCCTCGGGCCTTATTGCTTATGTATATGATTACCGCTCTGGGGTGAAGTTTCCCCTAGGTACAGATCTAGGATCAGCTTCCTTTCCCTCAATCTAAACCTTAACCATTATTGGAGAAAATGCTAAACTGGCCCAAAACTAGCGTCTAGGGGCGACTTCACCCTACGCCATGCTTACCACTGCAACACTCTTCTGACCACCACCACCACCACAGAGCTCATCATTGCTCTGCTGAGAATGACAAGGCCCCAGGTCAATGTCTCCATTCCTCAGCTGTAGAATCTCCTGTTCCAGCTCCTTCACCAGCTTCTCAACAATCCTCTAAAGAAACACAAACATTGTTACATTTGGTATATTGATAATCACATTGTATTCTGTCAATAGGTGGTGGATGAGGTGAGTTTTCCCCTTACTATGTAAAGTGATTTTTGTAACTCATTCACAAGAAAGGAGGTAAATAAATCCAATTCGTTATTATTTTTAATCTAAGTTTATAAATTCATAAATAAATCAGAGTATTACTGTACATTTACAGACCTCCTCCTCCCCCTGTCTCTCCTCAATGGCTGCCACCACGGCCTTGTGGCTCTTCTCCATGGAACTGACAAGGGCAGAGAACACCTTCTGGCTCTCACGCACCTCCCTCACACACGAGTTCTGATTGGACAAAAGACATGTCTGTATCTCAGACGAGTTCTAATTGGACAAGAGACATGTCAATATCTCAGACATCAGTTCTGATTGGATAAAATACATGTCTGTATCTCACATCACTTTAAGATGATAAGGTGTGATTGGACAAAACATGTATGTGGTAAGGGTGGTGGATTTGTCTAACTCATCTAGATCTACATAAGGGCGTAGGGTGTAGGACCTCTCTAACCCTGTACCTGGAGAGATACCATCCTGTAGGGCCTCTCTAACCCTGCACCTGGAGAGATACCATCCTGTAGGGCCTCTCTAACCCTGCACCTGGAGAGATACCATCCTGTAGGGCCTCTCTAACCCTGCACCTGGAGAGATACCATCCTGTAGGACCTCTCTAACCCTGTACCTGGAGAGATACCATCCTGTAGGACCTCTCTAACCCTGTACCTGGAGAGATACCATCTTGTAGGACCTCTCTAACCCTGTACCTGGAGAGATACTATCCTGTAGGACCTCTCTAACCCTGTACCTGGAGATCTACTATCCTGTAGGACCTCTCTAACCCTGTACCTGGAGATCTACTATCCTGTAGGACCTCTCTAACCCTGTACCTGGAGAGATACCATCCTGTAGGACCTCTCTAACCCTGTACCTGGAGAGATACCATCCTGTAGGACCTCTCTAACCCTGTACCTGGAGAGATACCATCCTGTAGGACCTCTCGAACACTGTACCTGGAGAGATACCATCCTGTAGGACCTCTCGAACCCTGTACCTGGAGAGATACCATCCTGTAGGACCTCTCGAACCCTGTACCTGGAGAGATACCATCCTGTAGGACCTCTCGAACCCTGTACCTGGAGAGATACCATCCTGTAGGACCTCTCTAACCCTGTACCTGGAGAGATACCATCCTGTAGGACCTCTCTAACCCTTTACCTGGAGAGATACCATCCTGTAGGACCTCTCTAACCCTGTACCTGGAGATCTACTATCCTGTAGGACCTCTCTAACCCTGTACCTGGAGATCTACTATCCTGTAGGACCTCTCTAACCCTGTACCTGGAGAGATACCATCCTGTAGGACCTCTCTAACCCTGTACCTGGAGAGATACCATCCTGTAGGACCTCTCTAACCCTGTACCTGGAGAGATACCATCCTGTAGGACCTCTCGAACACTGTACCTGGAGAGATACCATCCTGTAGGACCTCTCGAACCCTGCACCTGGAGAGATACCATCCTGTAGGACCTCTCGAACCCTGTACCTGGAGAGATACCATCCTGTAGGACCTCTCGAACCCTGTACCTGGAGAGATACCATCCTGTAGGACCTCTCTAACCCTGTACCTGGAGATCTACTATCCTGTAGGACCTCTCTAACCCTGTACCTGGAGAGATACCATCCTGTAGGACCTCTCTAACCCTGTACCTGGAGAGATACCATCCTGTAGGACCTCTCTAACCCTGTACCTGGAGAGATACCATCCTGTAGGACCTCTCGAACACTGTACCTGGAGAGATACCATCCTGTAGGACCTCTCGAACCCTGTACCTGGAGAGATACCATCCTGTAGGACCTCTCGAACCCTGTACCTGGAGAGATACCATCCTGTAGGACCTCTCGAACCCTGTACCTGGAGAGATACCATCCTGTAGGACCTCTCTAACCCTGTACCTGGAGAGATACCATCCTGTAGGACCTATCTAACCCTGTACCTGGAGAGATACCATCCTGTAGGGCCTCTCTAACCCTGTGCCTGGAGAGATACCATCCTGTAGGACCTCTCTAACCCTGTACCTGGAGAGATACCATCCTGTAGGACCTCTCTAACCCTGTACCTGGAGAGATACCATCCTCTAGGACCTCTCTAACCCTGTACCTGGAGAGATACCATCCTGTAGGTTTTCACTACAACCCTAATCTAGCGCACCTGATTATAATAATTAGCTGGTTGATAAACTGAATCAGGTTAGTTATAACTGGAGTTGGAGTTAGGTAGCTCTCCAGGAACATGCTTGGAGAGCCCTGGTGTAGGGGCTAGGGGTCCATTTGGGATCGGGACTCACTTTGAGGAGCTGCAGGGAGTGTCTGAGTCTGTCAACTTTCTTCAGTCGCTCCTGGATCATCTGGTCAATGTCTACAACCTGTGGCTGCAGAAGAGGATTACACCAAGGTATCATAACATCAAGAGGATTACACCAGGTATCATAACATCAAGAGGATTACACCAAGGTATCATGACATCAAGATGATTACACCAGGTATCATGACATCAAGAGGATTACACCATGGTATCATGATATCACAAGGATTACACCAAGGTATCATGACATCAAGAGGATTACACCAAGGTATCATGACATCAAGAGGATTACACCAGGTATCATAACATCAAGAGGATTACACCAAGGTATCACAACACCAAGAGGATTACACCAAGGTATCATGACATCAAGAGGATTACACCAGGTATCACGACACCAAGAGGATTACACCAAGGTATCATGACATCAAGAGGATTACACCAAGGTATCATGACACCAAGAGGATTACACCAAGGTATCATGGCACCAAGAGGATTACACCAAGGTATCATAACATCAACAGGATTACACCAAGGTATCATGACATCAAGAGGATTACACCAAGGTATCATGACACCAAGAGGATTACACCAAGGTATCATGGCACCAAGAGGATTACACCAAGGTATCATGACACCAATATGATTACACCAAGGTATCATGACATCAAGAGGATTACACCAAGGTATCATGACACCAAGAGGATTACACCAAGGTATCATGGCACCAAGAGGATTACACCAAGGTATCATGACACCAATATGATTACACCAAGGTATCATGACACCAAGAGGATTATACCAAGGTATCATGGCACCAAGAGGATTACACCAAGGTATCATGACACCAAGAGGATTACACCAAGGTATCATAACATCGAGAGGATTACACCAAGGTATCATGACACCAAGGTATCTATTACAGGTACACCGTAGCGTCTTGAACCTCTTAATGTCACAATATGTTGCACTAAGGTCAGTAGAGTACCGTGTCGTGGCTCTCCTCAGGGCTCTCAGGCCGTGTCTTCCTGTAGTTGTCACAGACGTCAGCCAGGATGCGGTTGATACTAAGGTCTGGCCTGGAATGGAACAACCTCTTGCAGAGGGGACAGTAGTCTGAACGGTGCCGGGTCCAGTACCTGTAATGAGCCCAGTCCATGTTTTTATTATTCTGATGATGCTCTCAGTACTCCAGTCCATGTTTTACTCATGCACTATTTGAGCTTCAGAGCTAGTGAACAACAATGTATGGATCCTCTGCAATGCTTTCAATAAAGTTCAACAAACGATATCAGACACCCCCCGACCTCCATTTATAATAATTTATAATCGTAAGATAAAGGGGGGACGTACCCACACAGGCAGTCCTGACAGAAACTGTGGCCACACGGAGTAGTCACAGGACTGCTGAAGATGTCCTTACACAGCGGGCACAGGAAGTGCCTCTCGGAGACGAGGCTGATGGTAGAGATGGTAGATGCCATGCCCTGGAAGAACACCATAGAAATCAATCAACTCATCCTTTCCGTACCCCTTCTTTTCCCTCTGCCCCTCTGATCCATCTCTCCACCCTTTCCAATTCCCCTTTTTCTAAAATGTCCAAGTTCAATATATCACGAGATTGAGCATGAAACACTTTGTAGTAACAGAAACCTGTAGTGTACCGTCTCTCATTAACAGGGAAGCAACTTTCACTGGGGGCATGCCCCCCCCACCCCACATTCTGAAATTGCATTTTTATCTCCGCCCATTACCATTGTAATGTTATACAAAAACGAGGCACCGGTGTGCTTTAGGACCATGTGGACGTCTCGGAGCGGTCGAGTAGACTGTTTGGAAAATATATATCATGCCCCCTCCCCAGTTTTATCATTGTCGTCCCCTCACTTCTAAAAACCCAAAGTTGCACCCCATTACATATCAATATAGAGATGAAATGTAATGTCAGGTCTCTCTGAATACCTTCATGTTCTTGTCACGTAATACTTCCATTTGATTGGCCAAATACAAAATTTAAACAAGTTATTGAAGGTTTCCCCCATTCATTTTTTCCCAATGGAATGAGAGTGTGCGTTAAAAGCCACAGTATTCACTCGCTTCAAGGTTCAACTGAATCAACTAGTCAGTTGGGATACACTGCCTTTCGAAAGTATTCAGACCCCTTGACTTTTTCCACATTTTGTTCGATTACAGCCTTATTCTAAAATTGATTAAATTGTCCCGTCCCCCCCTCCCTCAAGCTACACACACACACAATACCCCAAAATGAAAAGCAAAGCAAAAACAGGTTTAGACATTTTTGCAAATTTATTAAGAACAAAAAAACTTAAATATTGGTATTTAGACCCCAGCGATTACAGCATTGAGTCTTCTTAGTAATGACACTACCAGCTTGGCACACCTGCTTTTTGGGGAGTTTCTCCCATTCTGCTCTGCAGATCCTCCCAAACTCTGTCAGGTTGGATGGGGAGCGTTGCTGCACAGCTATTTTCAGGTCTCTCCGGAGATGTTCAATCGGGTTCAAGTCCGGACTCTGGCGGGGCCACTCAAGGACATTCAGAGATTTGTCACGAAGCCATTCATGCATTCCCTTGGCTGTGTGCTTTGGGTCGTTGTCCTGTTGGAAGGTGAACCGTCGCCCCAGTCTGAGGACCTGAGAGCTCTTAAGCAGGTTTTCATCAAGGATCTCTCTGTACTTTGCTATGTTCATCTTTGCCTCGATGCTGACTAGTCTCCCAGTCCATGCCGATGAAAAACATCCCCACAACAGGATTCTGCCCCCACCATGTTTCACCGTAGGGATGGTGCCAGGTTTCCTCCAGACGTGACGTTTGGCATGCAGGCCAAAGAGATCAATCTTGGTTTCATCAGACCAGAGAATCTTGTTTCTCGTCGCCCTATACCAATTTATGGCTCATCGAATTGGCAAACACTGTACACTTAGAAAGAATTAGATATATTCTGAACAATAAATGATCAACATTTGATCAAATCTGGCAGCCTTTCCTCTCCTACCTGGACCAGTCAGCGCTGTGAATTTGTACATTTTAACGTGTTACTCTCAATTGTAATATTTTAATCTGCCTTTGGGCAGCATGTGCTGGCCACGCCACCCGAGAAGTTGGGAGGGGAATAGGGGGGACTAAAGGAGGGAAATAAGTGGGGGAGTTGACATCTACCCTCTCGTGTTTTGTAATATTTGTTTTGTACCCAGAAGCACCCGAGCAGTTGGGAGGGGGGAGGGGAATAGGGGGGAATAAGTGGGGGGGATAAAGGGGGGGAAAATGTTGGGGGGGATAAAGGGGGGGAATATGTTTGGGGGGAATAAGTGGGGGGATAAAGGGGGGGAATATGTTGGGGATGAATAAGTGGGGGGATAAAGGGGGGGAATATGTTGGGGGAGAATAAGTGGGGGGAAAAAGTGGGGGGGAATAAGGGGGGAATAAGTGGGGAATAAGTGGGGGGGAATAGGTGACATCTACCCTCTTTCTTTCTACCTGTCCTTGTTCTGTATGTCGTGTTTTGTAATATTTGTTTATGTGTAGATAAGAATTGTATACTTGTCTTTTATACCGAAACACCATTCTTGTGTGTGTTCAAATAGTCTGCATGCAAAATGGCACCCTATTCCCTATGGGGCCCTGGGTCAAAAGTAGTGCACTATCAAGGAAATAGGGTGCCATTTGCAGTATTGGAGAGAAAGCCATTTAAACATGGTGCAGCCAACAGACTCCCAACATAAAAGCTGTGACCTCATGTCCTTGACGTCACCGCAGCGTGCAAAGTCACATTCCAGCTAATCCAATCTGATTTGGACGAAAGACAGGAGGTGGAGATTCTCAAAGGAAGTGAATTGTTATCAACTCCACGGTCAAACATGTTTCTTTGTCAGGCAGTGAAGGCTTGTCTTTGGATATTTCACTATTGGAACTCTTTCAGGTCACAGATTCACCTGAACTCACCTAATGTTTCTGTGTGTGTCTCATAGCCAAGTCAGTTATGTGATCATGTGTGTCATTCAAGGAAAAGTGTGTCTGTCTCTTTCTGTCTGTCTGTCTGTCTCTGTCTGTCTCTCTGGCTCTGTCTGTGTCTGTCTGTCTGTCTGTCTGTCTGTGTCTGTCTGTCTGTCTCTGTCTGTCTGTCTGTCTGTGTGTCTGTGTTTGTTTGTGTCTGTCTGTGTCTGTCTGTCTGTGTCCGTCTCTCTGTCTCTGTCTGTCTGTGTCCGTCTCTCTGTCTGTCTGTCTGTGTCTGTCTGTCTGTCTGTGTCTGTCTGTCTGTCTGTCTGTCTGTCTGTGTCTGTCTGTGTGTTTGAGAGACAGAGAGTGTAAAATTCCCTGGTATGCAGTAGAACAGGTAACGCCAAGTATTCTGTTACATAATGAAGGAATCAACACAACACTCAACACCTGCATGACCTCTTCCAGCTGTTATTCTCACTACAATCACAACTGTTTGTTTTACCTCAAAGCGGTATTGTATTTTCTCTATTTTACCAGTTAAAAACAAACAGTGTAGTACCTATAAAGTTGTGACTTCCTGAACTGAGAAGAGTGACGTCCTGACCTGTTCAGTCGTAACCATGATATAAAAGAAAACGGATGTTTCACATACTGTTCTGAACAGAGAGCCGACGTCCTGACAAGGAGGATTGATTAGAATAAGCTTTATTGTTCCTAAGCTGTCTTCAATATTTACAACGTGTTTTCAGTACAATGTTAACAAGTTAAACCTACCTGTCCCACTTGTTCCTGGCCAGGTGCTCAGAGCTTCGGTCGCTAGTCAGTCTGTGTCTCTTCCTGTATTCAGAGACCAGGTGACAGGTGTGAGTTCCTAGAAAGGTGCTTGTGGGTGGGGTTTAATCCAGGTGTGTTCAGCTGTTGTCAGTCAATCAGGCGTTTGCTTTGGGAGGAGTCTGTAACCTTAGACATTGGCTACGTCCCAATTATCTCTCCTTCCTCCTGAAGTGTGCACTTCACCACTCCCCACAAACTTAAAAGCATTTGATTGGTGGAGCCATGGACTATAGGCTAGAGGAAGTTTCTGTATTTCCTATATTAATTTAAAATAATTAAAAGTGAAGTTAACAAGTGCACACTTGGAGAAGGGGCAAATCTTAGGTAAGGCCCCACCCTGTTAGAGCTGACAAACAGCAGCACTGGGCCCTGCAGTAGCTCTGGTCCAGGGTGTTAGAGCTGTCAAACAGCAGCACTGGGCCCTGCAGTAGCTCTGGTCCAGGGTGTTAGAGCTGTCAAACAGCAGCACTGGGCTCTGCAGTAGCTCTGGTCCAGGGTGTTAGAGCTGTCAAACAGCAGCACTGGGCTCTGCAGTAGCTCTGGTCCAGGGTGTTAGAGCTGACAAACAGCAGCACTGGGCTCTGCAGTAGCTCTGGTCCAGGGTGTTAGAGCTGTCAAACAGCAGCACTGGGCTCTGCAGTAGCTCTGGTCCAGGGTGTTAGAGCTGTCAAACAGCTCTGGTCCAGGGTGTTAGAGCTGTCAAACAGCAGCACCGGGCCCTGCATTAGCTCTGGTCCAGGGTGTTAGAGCTGTCAAACAGCAGCACTGGGCTCTGCAGTAGCTCTGGTCCAGGGTGTTAGAGCTGTCAAACAGCAGCACTGGGCTCTGCAGTAGCTCTGGTCCAGGGTGTTAGAGCTGTCAAACAGCAGCACTGGGCCCTGCAGTAGCTCTGGTCCAGGGTGTTAGAGCTGTCAAACAGCAGCACTGGGCCCTGCAGTAGCTCTGGTCCAGGGTGTTAGAGCTGTCAAACAGCAGCACTGGGCTCTGCAGTAGCTCTGGTCCAGGGTGTTAGAGCTGTCAAACAGCAGCACTGGGCTCTGCAGTAGCTCTGGTCCAGGGTGTTAGAGCTGTCAAACAGCAGCACCGGGCCCTGCATTAGCTCTGGTCCAGGGTGTTAGAGCTGTCAAACAGCAGCACCGGGCCCTGCATTAGCTCTGGTCCAGGGTGTTAGAGCTGTCAAACAGCTCTGGTCCAGGGTGTTAGAGCTGTCAAACAGCAGCACCAGGCCCTGTATTAGCTCTGGTCCAGGGTGTTAGAGCTGTCAAACAGCAGCACTGGGCCCTGCAGTAGCTCTGGTCCAGGGTGTTAGAGCTGTCAAACAGCTCTGGTCCAGGGTGTTAGAGCTGTCAAACAGCAGCACTGGGCTCTGCAGTAGCTCTGGTCCAGGGTGTTAGAGCTGTCAAACAGCAGCACTGGGCTCTGCAGTAGCTCTGGTCCAGGGTGTGTTAGTGTGGCTTGCTAACGCTGAGCCTTCCTGAAGGTTCACTAACACCCTGGACCAGAGCTAGCCCTGTAGTAGCTAGTCTCGTCCACTAGCCTGCGCTGTCTCTCTGTACTGTATCAGTTGAGCCTGTGGATGAGACTATGTGGTGGCTAGCCTTGTCCCCAGCCTCAACTGCCACACACAGAGACAGAGGAGACAGAGAGATGAGAGAGAGGTACTGTGCAGTACAGTAGGTTCTGCAGCCAGAGATCCAGTAGTCATTGTGGAAGGCTGGACACCAGAGCCCTGCTAGAGTGGATTTGTGCAGCAGTGTAGGAGTTTAGCTGTGAAGGAGTTTAGCTGTGAAGGAGTTTAGCCGTGTAGGAGTTTAGCCGTGTAGGAGTTTAGCCGTGTAGGAGTTTAACCGTGAAGGAGTTTAGCTGTGAAGGAGTTTAGCTGTGAAGGAGTTTAGCTGTGAAGGAGTTTAGCTGTGAAGGAATTTAGCCGTGAAGGAGTTTAGCCGTGAAGGAGTTTAGCCGTGAAGGAGTTTAGCCGTGTAGGAGTTTAGCCGTGAAGGAGTTTAGCCGTGAAGGAGTTTAGCCGTGAAGGAGTTTAGCCGTGTAGGAGTTTAGCCGTGTAGGAGTTTAGCCGTGTAGGAGTTTAGCCGTGAAGGAGTTTAGCCGTGAAGGAGTTTAGCCGTGAAGGAGTTTAGCCGTGAAGGAGTTTAGCCGTGAAGGAGTTTAGCCGTGAAGGAGTTTAGCCGTGTAGGAGTTTAGCCGTGTAGGAGTTTAGCCGTGAAGGAGTTTAGCCGTGAAGGAGTTTAGCCGTGAAGGAGTGCTGGAGGGACGGCTGGTGGAAAGATAAAGTGGAATGTCTTTGAGATGGAAGAGTTGAAGCTGAAAGAGCAAAGAGAACCTACAGGGAGACAGACTGGTCTCTCCTGATTGAACTGTCTGTCAGACTGTTTCAGTACAGTATGCAATGGAAGATCAGATATGTGCTTTAACACAATACGAATACCACAGGGAAGCAAAACAGGGATTTATTTTAATTTTTTTAAAGAAGGAATTTATTAGGCAAAATAGAGACATATACAGCAGCAGTAATATAAAATTAAAGAATAACTCTGTAACTTTCATAAATGGATTTAGAATGTATATTTATTTCCTATTTAAATGGATTTAGAATGTATATTTATATTTATTTCCTATTTAAATGGATTTAGAATGTATATTTATTTCCTATTTAAATGGATTTAGAATGCATATTTATTTCCTATTTAAATGGATTTAGAATGTATATTTATATTTATTTCCTATTTAAATGTACACAGATTTATTGGGAATTCCAAAGACATCAAAAGCAACAGTACATTTATTACGTGTTTAAATATTCCATTGTTAAAGGATCTTCCCTTTATTCATGATTACGTATTTCAACAATGAATCTGTTTAAAATAACCGACTAGAAACCATCACCAGATCAGCAGCCAAAAACAAATCAACAGCGTCTAATATCTACAAAACATACATCTCTGAATATTTTCTCACTGACAAATAAAATGTATTACTGAACTGATTAGCCTCAGACCTCTACACAGTGGTGTTAAACTGGGCAGGAACGGCACCAAAATGACACAATCTGTTAAACTGGGCAGGAACGGCACCAAAATGACACAATCTGTTAAACTGGGCAGGAACGGCACCAAAATGACACCATCTGTTAAACTGGGCAGGAACGGCACCAAAATGACACCATCTGTTAAACTGGGCAGGAACGGCATCAAAATGACACAATCTGTTAAACTGGGCAGGAACGGCACCAAAATGACACAATCTGTTAAACTGGGCAGGAACGGCACCAAAATGACACCATCTGTTAAACTGGGCAGGAACGGCACCAAAATGACACAATCTGTTAAACTGGGCAGGAACGACACCAAAATGACACAATCTGTTAAACTGGGCAGGAACGGCACCAAAATGACACCATCTGTTACACTGGGCAGGAACGGCACCAAAATGACACAATCTGTTAAACTGGGCAGGAACGGCACCAAAATGACACAATCTGTTAAACTGGGCAGGAACGGCACCAAAATGACACCATCTGTTACACTGGGCAGGAACGGCACCAAAATGACACAATCTGTTAAACTGGGCAGGAACGGCACCAAAATGACACAATCTGTTAAACTGGGCAATGCATCATCGATGTAAGCAGCATTGTCTCAACGTCTATTCATTTGTGCAGCAGTGTTTGTGAGGTAACCCCATGCCGCACTGACAGCACCTCCTATGCCCCCGCCGACGACGGCACCTACAGCGGCTCCCACCGCCATACCCTCAAACCCCACGACCGCTCCACATAAAGCCCCTAGAGCTGCCCCTTTACCTACCGCAGCAGCATAGTCAACTGCTGTGAGAGTAAATCCCAGTACCTCTGAGATCTTCCTCTCAGCCGTCGCTCGGTTCTCTACTCTTATCCCGGTCTCAAACTGCAGCAGCTCCTTTTCAAGACCTTCCCCTGTGTACCTGCTCTCCAGCTCCTTCCTCTTTGTCAGCATCTCTTTCTTTCTCCCTTTCATCATGAAACGCTCCTCTTTCTGGATTCTCTCCTCTGCTTCCTGGTATTGGTGATTGGAGTAGAATCTGCAGCCGTTTTCCCTCACCATGTCGTCCATCTTCTCCAGGAGCTGTCTGGAAACCTTCTCATCTCTCCGGGCCTTCCTCTCATTGAAGAGGTGATACCTTCGGCCACACTTCTCCAGGAGCTCCCTGAAGTCTCTGTTAGTCTGGACTTTCTCCTCCAGAGCTGAATCCTCCTTCTCCTCTACATGACACACCACAACCATCATGTGGTTCAAGATGCTGTCCCCAAAGTGCTTTGTGACGAGTTCCAGGATGCTTGCTGCACTTGGTGAGATGTTGTTCAGGTCGAATGCAAAGAGAACGACGTAGGGACCAGGAGAGGACATACACACAGACAACTTGAACACTCTTCTCAGCTCTTTCTGGGATGCCTGGTACTCAGAGAGGTTTGGAGTGTTGACCACAGCTAGTTTTCTCTCGAACGCCTCGCTCCTGTGTCTCTGACTCTCTGTAATGTGGCAGAGCTCATCGCTGAACACATCTGTCCCCAGAATGAAGTTTGCCAGAGAAAATTGACTGCGGCCACTTCTCCCAAAGAGAAGGACTCTAAACTCTGCATCGCCTGACACTGACAAACACACACACACAACCAACAGTCAACAAAAGTACACAATTAGACCAGCATGCACTATTCTCTTGGCCATCACAAGTATTTATTTATGTACAGATGAATACAAAACTAAAATGTATAGAACTCACAATAAGGGGGCTCCTCCATGCTGCTCTTCCTCCTCCTTTTCGGTTGAGAACCTATGAAAACATGTTAAGTTACGGACCTACTAAATATACTGTAAACCCAGATCCCTTCCTGACATACCATACAACATACTCTACTGTCCATTTACATGGAAAATTCATTTAGAGAAGTCAAACAAATACACAAACACAACAGACTATAATATAAAGTATATTATAAACTGGGTGGTTCGAGCCCTGAATGCTGATTGGCTGACAGCCGTGGTATATCAGACCGTATACCACAGGTATGACAAAACATTTATTTTGACTGCTCTAATCATGTTGGTAACCAGTTTATAACAGCAATAAGGCACCTCCGGGGTTTGTGGTATATGGCCAATGTAACGGATGTGAAACGGCTAGCTAGTTAGCGGTGGTGCGCACTAAATAGCGTTTCAATCGGTGACGTCACTCCGAGACCTTGAAGTAGTGGTTCCCCTTGCTCTGCCAAGGGCCACGGCTTTTGTGGAGCGATGGGTAACGATGATTCGTGGGTGACTGTTGTCGATGTGTGCAGAGGGTCCCTGGTTCGCGCGAGGGGACGGACTAAAGTTATACTGTTACACCAATATACCACTGCTAAGCGCTGTGTCCAGACACTCAGTGTTGCGTCGTCGTCTGTACGAACAGCCCCTAGCTACAGTACATTACACCACACCTCCTCTGGTCTTATTACTTAAATATACTTTGTTGTTATTTACATGGAAATTAATTTAGAGAAGTCAGCATACACAAACACAACACACTATAATATACTATAATACAGTATAATATACTATAATACTTATATACTACATACAGACCTACTCAGCAATAACAATTGCAATATCCCACTGGGAACACACTGGTTGAATCAACGTTGTTTCCCACGTTATTTCAATTAAATTACATTGAACCATGGTGGAATAGACCTTGGTTTGACGTCTGTGCCCAATGGGATCCAACAATGTATCGAATAAGGAATGATACTCACGCTCATTGGATGCCATAGTTGTGCAGCTTAACCTATTAAAACAACGGTGAAACAATGGTTAATGTGGAGGAAATGAGTAGCCTGATAATTAGTGTGATCAGAACGTATATTTGAATATCTCATAAGGCTTTGTGTACAGGCCTATAAAGGCACGATGCACCGCTTTGTACAGTTACTGAACACCGAAACCATCACAAGTACTTCACAGAAAGAAAGAAAAACATGACATATAACAATATACATAGGATAATTATAATAAAGTGGACAGGAATATTCAACCAATAGAAAGAACTGTTTTACCGCAGGAATCATGTACGTCCATTACTTACGGAATTTGCCGACTGGAGAATTCTACGTCTTCATTTTTGTCAACAACGTCGTTCGGTCGAGCGCTCCGAAACTTTATTCATTCACACACGCTAAAATAACAAACTATATCGTTTATCGTTGCATAATAATCCAGTTCACGATATAATTTAAATGAGAAGATATAGGCATATACAAATCTGATCAAATCGGTTTGAACTGTAGGCTTTAGAACGTCAACTTTATAATTTAGAGTCAAATCGAAAGTGACATCAGCGGCTACAGCCAATCAGGATGCATTACGGGTTACCCGGATGTGCATAGTTTACTCATTTTAGACTCATTTTAGCTCAATCTACACTCAAGCAAAAGGCAACTCACCAAATATTTGACAACTTGTTTTTTCCTTTAAGGCTCCTGAGTGGCCCAGCGGTCTAAGGCACTGCATCTGAGTGCAGGAGGCGTCATTACAGTCCCTGGTTCAAATCCAGGCTGTATCCCATCTGGCTGTGATTGGGAGTCTCAGAGGGAGGTGCACAATATGTCTGTTATTAACAGTTCAATAAAACATTGGCTGCTGGCAGAACCAGTTGTGTGTTTACACACTGTGTGATAGAACCAGTTGTGTGTTTACACACTGTGTGATAGAACCAGTTATGTGTTTACAGTCAGTCTCACAGACAGGTAAACCAGGAGAGACAGACTCCTTCGTTGCTAGGGAGTCAGTCTCACAGACAGGTCAACCAGGAGAGACAGACTCCAACGTTGCTAGGGAGTCAGTCTCACAGACAGGTCAACCAGGAGAGACAGACTCCAACGTTGCTAGGGAGACAGTCTCTCCTGGCTGACCTGTCTGTGAGACAGACTCCAACGTAGCTAGGGAGACAGTCTCTCCTGGTTGACCGGCCTGTGAGACTGACTCCCTAGCAACGTTGGAGTCTGTCTCTCCTGGTTGACCTGTCTGTGAGACAGACTCCAACGTTGCTAGGGAGACAGTCTCTCCTGGTTGACCTCTCTGTGAGACTGTACAGTTTAGTATGTAGAAGATCAGATCTGTGTTTCAACACAATAAATATAGTACAGCAAATGGTCAGGCAATTTATTAGGAACTGAATGGAAATCCATAACAGAAACCCCATAGGGATCTTACAGTTTCACATCTTACAAAAACACTCCTAAATATGTACATTTTATTAGGAACTGAATGGAGATCCATAACAGAAACCCCATAGGGATCTTACAGTTTCACATCTTACAAAAACACTCCTAAATATGTACATTTTATTAGGAACTGAATGGAGATCCATAACAGAAACCCCATAGGGATCTTACAGTTTCACATCTTACAAAAACACTCCTAAATATGTACATTTTATTAGGAACTGAATGGAGATCCATAACAGAAACCCCATAGGGATCTTACAGTTTCACATCGTACAAAAACACTCCTAAATATGTACATTTTATTAGGAATTGTATGTTTGGTATGACATTGTTGTAGCTAGCTACGACTTGGCGTGACAGCTACTGGTATGACATTGTTGTAGCTACCTACGACTTGGAGTGACAGCTACTGGTAGGACGTTGTTGTAGCTACCTACGACTTGGAGTGACAGCTACTGGTAGGACGTTGTTGTAGCTACCTACGACTTGGCGTGACAGCTACTGGTAGGACGTTGTTGTAGCTACCTACGACTTGGAGTGACATCTACTGGTAGGACGTTGTTGTAGCTACCTACGACTTGGAGTGACATCTACTGGTAGGACGTTGTTGTAGCTACCTACGACTTGGCGTGACAGCTACTGGTAGGACGTTGTTGTAGCTACCTACGACTTGGAGTGACATCTACTGGTAGGACGTTGTTGTAGCTACCTACGACTTGGAGTGACAGCTACTGGTAGGACGTTGTTGTAGCTACCTACGACTTGGAGTGACAGCTACTGGTAGGACGTTGTTGTAGCTACCTACAACTTGGAGTGACATCTACTGGTAGGACGTTGTTGTAGCTACCTACGACTTGGAGTGACATCTACTGGTAGGACGTTGTTGTAGCTACCTACGACTTGGAGTGACAGCTACTGGTAGGACGTTGTTGTAGCTACCTACGACTTGGAGTGACATCTACTGGTAGGACGTTGTTGTAGCTACCTACGACTTGGCGTGACAGCTACTGGTAGGACGTTGTTGTAGCTACCTACGACTTGGCGTGACAGCTACTGGTAGGATGTTGTTGTAGCTACCTACGACTTGGCGTGACATCTACTGGTAGGACGTTGTTGTAGCTACCTACGACTTGGCGTGACAGCTACTGGTAGGACGTTGTTGTAGCTACCTACGACTTGACATCTACTGGTAGGACATAAACGGTATGAATCACAAAGCCAACTTGTCCGTAGACAGAGCCTACAGAAAGTGTTTACACCCCTTGAATCGTTTTACATGTTGTTGTGTTACAGTCTGAATTTAGAATGGATGAAATGTAGGTGTTGTGTCACTGGCCTAGACACAATAACCCCATAATGTCAGAGTGGAATGATGTTTTTACACATTTTCACAAATGAATACAAAACTGAAAAGCTGAAATGTCAATAATTATTCAAACCCTTTGTTATGGCAAACCTAAATAAGTTCAGGAGTAAATATTTGCTTAACAATTCACATAATGGGTTGTATAAGTCACTGTGTGCCGTAATAGTGGTTAACATGATGTTTGCATGACTACCTCATCTCTGTACACAACACATACAATTATCTGTAAGGTCCCTAAGTTGAGCAGTGAATTTCAGAGATTCAACCACAAACACCAGGGACGTTTTTCCAAAGACTCGCAAAGAAGGGCACCTACTGGTAAATGGATAAATACAAAAAAAGACATTGAATATCCCTTTGAACATGGTGAAGTTATTAATTACACTTTGGATGGTGTATCAATACACCCAGTCACTACAAAGATACAGGCGTCCTTTCTAACTCAGTTGCCGGAGAGGAAGGAAACCGCTCAAGGATTTCACCATGAAGTCAATGGTGACTTTAAAGCAGTTACAGAGTTTAATGGCTGTGATAGGAGAACACTGAGGATGGATCAACAACATTGTAGTAGAACGGTCTAATGATAACATTAAGGTCTAATGATAACATTAAGGTCTAATGATAACATTACGGTCTAATGATAACATTACGGTCTAATGATAACATCAAGGTCTAATGATAACATCAAGGTCTAATGAAAACATTACGGTCTAATGATAACATCAAGGTCTAATGATAACATTACGGTCTAATGATAACATCAAGGTCTAATGATAACATCAAGGTCTAATGATAACACCAAGGTCTAATGATAACATCAAGGTCTAATGATAACATCAAGGTCTAATGATAACATTAAGGTCTAATGATAACATCAAGGTCTAATGATAACATTACGGTCTAATGATAACATCAAGGTCTAATGATAACATTACGGTCTAATGATAACATCAAGGTCTAATGATAACATCAAGGTCTAATGAAAACATTACGGTCTAATGATAACATCAAGGTCTAATGATAACATTACGGTCTAATGATAACATCAAGGTCTAATGATAACATTACGGTCTAATGATAACATTAAGGTCTAATGATAACATCAAGGTCTAATGATAACATCAAGGTCTAATGATAACATCAAGGTCTAATGATAACATCAAGGTCTAATGATAACATTAAGGGGCAAAAATTAAGAGGCAAAAGTATCAATGTATGTCGGTGATTGAAGATTTCTCTTGATTCCTCTTCTACCTTGAAGGGCCTCATTGAGGACCAGGATAATGTCTCCAGTTTCTCTAAAACCCAACTCTGATGACCTCACTATATTATGGATACAGTCTCTAAAAGATACAAACTTTAAATTGTCATTACAAGCATTTCGCTACACCTGCAATAACATCTGCTAAACACGCGTTGAAATTTATTTGATGAGGTCCACTCTTCATATTTTGAATCATGGTGGTGGCTGCATCATGTTAAGAGTATGCTTGTCATCAGCAAGGACTAGGAAGTTTTTTTTTAAATAAAAATAAATGGAATAGAGCTAAGCACAGGTACAATCTTAGAGGAAAACCTTGTTCAGTTTGCTTTCCAACAGACACAGAGAGAAAAATGCACCTTTCAGCAGGACAATAGCCTTGAAAACAAGGCCAAAAAATCCCTGGAGTTGTTGACCAAAATTACATAGACTGTTCCTGAATGGCCTAGTTATAGTTTTGACTTAAATCTTCTTGAAAATCTATGACAAGATTATAATATGACTGTCTAGCAATGATCAACAACCAATTTGAAAAGAGCTTGAAGAATTTTAGAAAGAATAATGTGAAAATATTGTAGAATCCAGGTGTGTAAAGCTCGGAGAGACTCACCCAGAAATACTCACAGCTGTAATCGCTGCCAAAGGTGATTCTAACATGTATTGACTCAGGAGGTTGAACACTTAAATAAGCAAGATCTATTAGTGTTTCATTTTCCATCATTTCTTTACAATTGTTAGATTTTTTCTTCCACTTTAACATCACAGAGTATTTTGTGTAGATCGTTGACAATAAATTACAATTAAATCGCACCTTGTTACACAACAAAATGCGGAAAAAATCAAGGGGTGTGAACACTTTCTGAAGGCAGTATAGCTGGCTACTGAATTAATAGTCTCAACCTGTCCATAGAGCAGTCTACTGAATAAATAGCCTCAACCTGTCCATATAGCAGTCTACTGAATAAATAGCCTCAACCTGTCCATAGAGCAGTCTACTGAATAAATAGCCTCAACCTGTCCATATAGCAGCCTACTGAATAAATAGCCTCAACCTGTCCATAGAGCAGTCTACTGAATTAATAGTCTCAACCTGTCCATAGAGCAGTCTACTGAATAAATAGCCTCAACCTGTCCATAGAGCAGCCTACTGAATAAATAGCCTCAACCTGTCCATAGAGCAGTCTACTGAATACATAGTCTCAACCTGTCCATAGAGCAGTCTACTGAATAAATAGTCTCAACCTGTCCATAGAGCAGTCTACTGAATACATAGCCTCAACCTGTCCATAGAGCAGTCTACTGAATAAATAGCCTCAACCTGTCCATAGAGCAGTCTACTGAATAAATAGCCTCATTCTGTCCATCGAGCAGTCTACTGAATAAATAGCCTCAACCTGTCCATAGAGCAGCCTACTGAATAAATAGCCTCAACCTGTCCATATAGCAGTCTACTGAATAAATAGCCTCAATCTGTCCATAGAGCAGCCTACTGAATAAATAGCCTCAACCTGTCCATAGAGCAGTCTACTGAATAAATAGCCTCAACCTGTCCACAGAGCAGTCTACTGAATAAATAGCCTCAACCTGTCCATAGAGCAGCCTACTGAATAAATAGCCTCAACCTGTCCATAGAGCAGTCTACTGAATAAATAGCCTCAACCTGTCCACAGAGCAGTCTACTGAATAAATAGCCTCAACCTGTCCATAGAGCAGCCTACTGAATAAATAGCCTCAACCTGTCCATAGAGCAGTCTACTGAATAAATAGCCTCAACCTGTCCATAGAGCAGTCTACTGAATAAATAGCCTCATGTATAACTATTTCTAGTGAACCTATATCTACTCAGTATAATCCTAAAATACTACCTCGACTTGCGATAAGAGGTAAGAGGATATTCTCTATACAGGTACACACACATACTGTTGCTAGGTAACTAGTACTTGAAAACTCATAGAGAGATGACACCTGAGTTTCCCACTTGGAAAGTATCAGAATTAACCAGGCTGTTAAACTTAGGTTAACTCCTAGGTTCCCGAGTTTCCGTCACGAAATGCAGCATTTTTGCAGCAGTGGTTTAGAGTTGAGTCAGATAGAGAGACAATCTATCACACAATCACTACCAGTACCAGTAACTACTACCAATGTCCTGGTTCCAGTAACTACTACCTATGTATTTGTCCTGGTTCCAGTAACTACTACCTATGTCCAGGTTCCAGTAACTACTACCTATGTCCAGGTTCCAGTAACTACTACCTATGTATGTGTCCAGGTTCCAGTAACTACTACCTATGTATGTGTCCAGGTTCCAGTAACTACTACCTATGTATTTGTCCTGGTTCCAGTAACTACTACCTATGTCCAGGTTCCAGTAACTACTACCTATGTATTTGTCCAGGTTCCAGTAACTACTACCTATGTATGTGTCCAGGTTCCAGTAACTACTACCTATGTATGTGTCCAGGTTCCAGTAACTACTACCTATGTATTTGTCCTGGTTCCAGTAACTACTACCTATGTATTTGTCCAGGTTCCAGTAACTACTACCTATGTCCTGGTTCCAGTAACTACTACCTATGTATTTGTCCTGGTTCCAGTAACTACTACCTATGTCCTGGTTCCAGTAACTACTACCTATGTCCAGGT
Organism: Oncorhynchus mykiss; assembly: GCF_013265735.2. Taxonomy (NCBI): domain Eukaryota; kingdom Metazoa; phylum Chordata; class Actinopteri; order Salmoniformes; family Salmonidae; genus Oncorhynchus; species Oncorhynchus mykiss. The sequence goes on from NC_048576.1 coordinate 99,051,765, forward strand.
TCCAGTAACTACTACCTATGTATTTGTCCAGGTTCCAGTAACTACTACCTATGTCCAGGTTCCAGTAACTACTACCTATGTATGTGTCCAGGTTCCAGTAACTACTACCTATGTATGTGTCCAGGTTCCAGTAACTACTACCTATGTATTTGTCCTGGTTCCAGTAACTACTACCTATGTCCAGGTTCCAGTAACTACTACCTATGTATTTGTCCTGGTTCCAGTAACTACTACCTATGTATGTGTCCAGGTTCCAGTAACTACTACCTATGTATTTGTCCTGGATCCAGTAACTACTACCTATGTATTTGTCCAGGTTCCAGTAACTACTACCTATGTCCTGGTTCCAGTAACTACTACCTATGTATTTGTCCTGGTTCCAGTAACTACTACCTATGTCCTGGTTCCAGTAACTACTACCTATGTCCAGGTTCCAGTAACTACTACCTATGTATTTGTCCAGGTTCCAGTAACCACTACCTATGTATTTGTCCAGGTTCCAGTAACTACTACCTAAGTATTTGTCCTGGTTCCAGTAACTACTACCTATGTCCAGGTTCCAGTAACTACTACCTATGTATTTGTCCAGGTTCCAGTAACTACTACCTATGTATGTGTCCAGGTTCCAGTAACTACTACCTATGTATGTGTCCAGGTTCCAGTAACTACTACCTATGTATTTGTCCTGGTTCCAGTAACTACTACCTATGTATTTGTCCAGGTTCCAGTAACTACTACCTATGTCCTGGTTCCAGTAACTACTACCTATGTATTTGTCCTGGTTCCAGTAACTACTACCTATGTCCTGGTTCCAGTAACTACTACCTATGTCCAGGTTCCAGTAACTACTACCTATGTATTTGTCCAGGTTCCAGTAACTACTACCTATGTCCAGGTTCCAGTAACTACTACCTATGTATGTGTCCAGGTTCCAGTAACTACTACCTATGTATGTGTCCAGGTTCCAGTAACTACTACCTATGTATTTGTCCTGGTTCCAGTAACTACTACCTATGTCCAGGTTCCAGTAACTACTACCTATGTATTTGTCCTGGTTCCAGTAACTACTACCTATGTATGTGTCCAGGTTCCAGTAACTACTACCTATGTATTTGTCCTGGATCCAGTAACTACTACCTATGTATTTGTCCAGGTTCCAGTAACTACTACCTATGTCCTGGTTCCAGTAACTACTACCTATGTATTTGTCCTGGTTCCAGTAACTACTACCTATGTCCTGGTTCCAGTAACTACTACCTATGTCCAGGTTCCAGTAACTACTACCTATGTATTTGTCCAGGTTCCAGTAACCACTACCTATGTATTTGTCCAGGTTCCAGTAACTACTACCTATGTATTTGTCCAGGTTCCAGTAACTACTACCTATGTCCTGGTTCCAGTAACTACTACCTATGTATTTGTCCTGGTTCCAGTAACTACTACCTATGTATTTGTCCAGGTTCCAGTAACTACTACCTATGTATGTGTCCAGGTTCCAGTCATTAACACTTCCTCCATGTCATGAACGTGGTGGTCTGAAGAAGCGGTTGATGAAAACAGTGTTGAAGTTAGTAGCGTGTGGTCCCACTCTGTCCTCCAGGTGTTCTATCGCTACCTGGGCCGTCCCACCCGCCGAGCCGCCCATCAACCCTCCGAAAGCCCCTCCCATCGTCATCCCCATCGCCCCCGCCACCGCCCCCATCGCCATCCCCATGGCGGCCCCCGCGGCCAGCCCCAACCCCGCCCCTACGGCGAGCGACGTCCTCAACCATCCGTTGTCCATCTCGGCTTTAGCCCTGATCTCTGCTCCCACGCTGTTGTTGTAGGCTTCCATCTGCCAGCGCAGCGCCTCCCCGCGGTACTGCTGCTCCAGCTCCCTCCACGCCTCCTCCGTCTCCGCCGCCCTCTTCTTCAGCAGCTTCCTCTCTTCCTTCCTCACGCTCTCCTCCGCCTGCCCGTAAGAGCGGCTGGTGTAGTGCTGCCCGCCCAGGGTCGCCAGCATCCGTTCAATCTTCTGGAGGAGCTCCTTGTCTCGAGAACGGTCCCTCCAGTTCTTGTTGAAGACGTGGTAGCGCCCGCCGCACTGCTCGACGAGCTCCCGGAGGTGCCAGTCGGTGCTGACCCGGTTCTCCAGGGCCAGAATGTCCACGTCCCCCTCGTAGGCCAGGAGGACTATGGTGTGGGAAAGTGCGTCTTCACCGAAACGCTTCACCATCAGCTTGGGCGTCTTGACGTCGTTGGGGCAGATCTGCTCCAGGTCAAAGGCCATGAGCAGAGCGTGAGGGCCGGGGGCTGACAGACACTTACACCTAAATAAAATCACATGTTATTTACAGTGTTCTATCACATGAAAAGGCTGCAAAACACCTTACTGAAAAGGTGCAGCCTAAACGCTTACAATTTGTATTGTTGTGTTGTATTGTGTTGTATCGTATCGTATCGTATTGTACTGTGTTGTATTGTATCGTATCGTATCGTATTGTACTGTGTTGTGTTGTATTGTATTGTATCGTATTGTACTGTGTTGTGTTGTATTGTATTGTATCGTATTGTACTGTGTTGTATTGTATCGTATTGTACTGTGTTGTGTTGTATTGTATCGTATTGTACTGTGTTGTATTGTATCTTATTGTACTGTGTTGTGTTGTATTGTATTGTATCGTATTGTACTGTGTTGTGTTGTATTGTATTGTATCGTATTGTACTGTGTTGTATTGTATCGTATTGTACTGTGTTGTGTTGTATTGTATCGTATTGTACTGTGTTGTATTGTATCGTATTGTACTGTGTTGTGTTGTATTGTATTGTATCGTATCGTACTGTGTTGTATTGTATCGTATTGTACTGTGTTGTATTGTATCGTATTGTACTGTGTTGTATTGTATCTTATTGTACTGTGTTGTGTTGTATTGTATTGTATCGTATTGTACTGTGTTGTGTTGTATTGTATTGTATCGTATTGTACTGTGTTGTATTGTATCGTATTGTACTGTGTTGTGTTGTATTGTATCGTATTGTACTGTGTTGTATTGTATCGTATCGTATCGTATTGTACTGTGTTGTGTTGTATTGTATTGTATCGTATTGTACTGTGTTGTGTTGTATTGTATCGTATTGTACTGTGTTGTATTGTATCGTATTGTACTGTGTTGTGTTGTATTGTATCGTATTGTACTGTGTTGTATTGTATCTTATTGTACTGTGTTGTGTTGTATTGTGTTGTATTGTGTTGTATTGTGTTGTATTGTATCTTATTGTACTGTGTTGTGTTGTATTGTGTTGTATTGTGTTGTACTGTATTTTGTTGTATTTTGTTGTATTGTGTTGTATTGTATCGTATTGTACTGTGTTGTGTTGTATTGTGTTGTACTGTATTTTGTTGTATTTTGTTGTATTGTGTTGTATTGTATCGTATTGTACTGTGTTGTATTGTATCTTATTGTACTGTGTTGTGTTGTATTGTGTTGTATTGTGTTGTATTGTGTTGTACTGTATTTTGTTGTATTTTGTTGTATTGTGTTGTATTGTATCGTATTGTACTGTGTTGTGTTGTGTTGTGTTGTATTGTACTGTATCGTATTGTACTGTGTTGTATTGTATTGTATCTTATTGTACTGTGTTGTGTTGTGTTGTGTTGTATTGTACTGTATCGTATTGTACTGTGTTGTGTTGTATTGTATCGTATTGTACTGTGTTGTGTTGTATTGTGTTGTATTGTATTGTATTGTGTTGTATTGTATTGTATTGTACTGTGTTGTATTGTGTTGTGTTGTATTGTACTGTGTTGTATTGTGTTGTATTGTATTGTATCGTATTGTACTGTGTTGTATTGTATTGTATCGTATTGTATCGTATTGTACTGTGTTGTATTGTGTTGTATTGTATTGTATCGTATTGTACTGTGTTGTATTGTATTGTATCGTATTGTACTGTGTAGTGTTGTATTGTGTTGTATTGTATCGTATTGTACTGTGTTGTATTGTATTGTATCGTATTGTACTGTGTTGTATTGTATTGTATCGTATTGTGTTGTATTGTATCGTATTGTATCGTATTGTACTGTGTTGTATTGTATTGTATCGTATTGTACTGTGTTGTATTGTATTGTATCGTATTGTACTGTGTTGTGTTGTATTGTGTTGTATTGTATTGTATCGTATTGTACTGTGTTGTATTGTATTGTATCGTATTGTACTGTGTTGTATTGTATTGTATCGTATTGTACTGTGTTGTATTGTATTGTATCGTATTGTACTGTGTTGTGTTGTGTTGTGTTGTATTTTTGTCTAATATGTCACTATTTATGATGGACTTCTGGACCCTGTACCTTGTATTGTTTTGTATGGTATAGTGTTGTATTGTGTTGTATCTGTAGCTCAGTTGGTGGAGCATGGCTCTTGCAACTCCAGAATGGTGAGATTCCCAGGAGTAGCAGGTAGTAGTTCCCTGTATGTGAGATGTCTGCATGACTAAGTGACTTTGGATAAAAGTGTCTGCTAAATGGCCTGTAGTATTAATATATTACATTTAGGATTTCTGCACTTTCTGTCAACTGTGAGCAAGAATCAATCATGTTAACGTCACCTCTTCTTATGGGTACAGACGTTAACACTACAGAATACATGACACAGAAGAGCATAGACACAGCACGACATTACAGCCACCTCTTCATCTCTGTCTTCATCTTGGTGCGGGACAGGTGCTTCCCGTAGAGGTTGGGTCCGTTGACCACAGCAACACGCGTCCCGGCCAGGTCCCCCAGGTTCTTCCTGCTCTGGACGATGCTGGTGACTTCCTTGGAGAACTCCTCCCTCCCCAGGATAGAGTTGGTCAGGGAGAACTGAGACGGTCCACTGGACCCCACCACCAGGATCCTCAACTCCATGTCAGTGGACTGAGCTTCCGGGACAACAGAGACCATTTGATGGTTAACAGTTATGGAAAGGTTAACTTAGGTCAGTTAAAGATCAGTCTAACCACGTATCAGTGTCCGGAGAAGATCATGATGTTTTCATCATGCTAAGACCATTTGATCATCAACAGCTACGGAAAGATAAGTCAGGCCACATATTAGCACATGTTGCCGGGACAACAAAGACCATTTGATCATCAACAGCTACGGAAAGGTAAGTCAGACCACATATTAGCACATGTTGCCGGGACAACAAAGACCAACAAAACATTCCTTTACCTTTCATCAACTAGTATCACTATCACATCTATGTTGACGTCTCTTTATTGTGAAACAAAAAAGTCATAAATATGTTTTCACTTTTCATTGGATAAAAGACCATTAGATTCTTAACAACAGGGTTGTGGTCAATTCGAATTGAAGGCAGTCAGTTCAGGAAGCAAACTGAAATTACAATTAAATAATAAAGACAGGGCATCTATTTTCAATAAACTAACAAGCAGAAGTTATTTATTTAAAAAAGTTCAAATGTATTTATTTTAAATTCAAATCACCTCCTGAATTGCATTCATTCTATTCAACAGTTAAGCATACCATTCTAATTGACCACAACCCTGTTCAACACTTAAACAGACCATTCTAATTGACCACAACCCTGTTCAACACTTAAACAGACCATTCTAATTGACCACAGCCCTGTTTAACAGCTAAACAGACCATTCTAATTGACCACAACCCTGTTCAACACTTAAACATACCATTCTAATTGACCCCAACCCTGTTCAACAGCTAAAAAAAGACTATTCTAATTGACCACAACCCTGTTCAACACTTAAACATACCATTCTAATTGACCACAGCCCTGTTTAACAGCTAAACAGACCATTCTAATTGACCCCAACCCTGTTCAACAGCTAAAAAAAGACTATTCTAATTGACCACAAGCCTGTTCAACACTTAAACATACCATTCTAATTGACCACAGCCCTGTTTAACAGCTAAACAGACTATTCTAATTGACCACAGCCCTGTTTAACAGCTAAACAGACCATTCTAATTGACCACAGCCCTGTTCAACACTTAAACATACCATTCTAATTGACCACAGCCCTGTTTAACAGCTAAACAGACCATTCTAATTGACCACAGCCCTGTTTAACAGCTAAACAGACCATTCTAATTGACCACAGCCCTGTTTAACAGCTAAACAGACCATTCTAATTGACCACAGCCCTGTTTAACAGCTAAACAGACCATTCTAATTGACCACAGCCCTGTTTAACAGCTAAAAAATACCATTCTAATTGACCACAGCCCTGTTTAACAGCTAAACAGACCATTCTAATTGACCCCAACCCTGTTTAACAGCTAAAAAATACCATTCTAATTGACCACAGCCCTGTTCAACAGCTAAACAGACCATTCTAATTGACCACAGCCCTGTTTAACAGCTAAACAGACCAGTCAGACCACACACATCAGTGGGACGTTGCTGGAACAACAAACAAGAACGATCATGAATCAACGCAATACTGTACAATAATTCAACCTTTATAATGAATAAGTACAAATAAATAAAACGTTACAAAGATGCCCAAATTAGTGTATTTATCACTTAAGGTGATAATTCACTCTCCTTTACATCTGCATAGGGAATATTGTGCCATTTGTTGCCATGTGGGACATAGCCAGAGATCAACATAGAAACCAATTCATGTAGGTTTCCAACAACACAAAAGTATAGGTTCGTGTTTAGGTCAAACATGGACCTTTTAATACACGTTTATACCCTGACATTGAACACGCTTATGGCTCACAGCAGCATTACAGTCGAGTAAGGAAGCCCTGTCCCAGACAGAACAGCCTACAGGGCTGTTTCCCCCTGTTTCTGTAGCGTGAGGCAGCTTGATGGACACCTGGACACCCCCTGGACACCCCCTGAACACCCCCTGGACACCACCTGGACACCCCCGGGACACCCCCGGGACACCCCCTGGACACCCCCTGGACAGGACACTGTAAAAAGGGTTCATACATACTGTACATTCCACTGAAAAGTCACCTTTGGATTAACTGCCTGCTATTTGACAGTCAAAAGGATACGTCCATTATTCTGTTCCAAACTCACCCTCCTGCCTCCTGTGGCTGTGGTTGTGACTGTCCATCTCTCCCAGGCTGTTAATGGTGCAGACAGAGAAACACTCCAGGACAGCTCTTCCACAGGCCAGGTTGTAGCTCTGCAGAGATGCACTCCCTCCAGCACTCCTTCACAGCTACACGGCTAAACTCCTTCACAGCTAAACTCCTTCACAGCTAAACTCTTCCACAGGCCAGGTTGTAGCTCTGCAGAGATGCACTCCCTCCAGCACTCCTTCACAGCTACACGGCTAAACTCCTTCACGGCTAAACTCCTTCACAGATACACGACTAAACTCCTTCACAGCTAAACTCCTTCACAGCTAAACTCCTACACTGCTGCACAAATCCACTCTAGCGGGGCTCTGGTGTCCAGCCTTCCACGATGACTACTGGATCTCTGGCTGTAGAACCCACTGATACTATACTGCACAGTACCTCTCTCTCTCTCATCTCTATCTCTCTCATCTCTCTCTTCCCCCCCCCCCCCCCCCCCCCCCTTGGCTGCATGGATATGGATAGACACTGTACATCACCCCTCGTTTCTCTCCCTCTTTCTCTTCCTCTCTTTCCCTCGCTTCTCTCCCTCTGTCCTCATTGATCGTCCTCTCAGCTTATTTCATATTAGGTGGAAAATGCCCTCAGGTCAGGAGCCTGCTAAAATAAGAACAGTGCTGTCAAACACACACACACACAAAAACAAAAACACACACACACAAAGACACACACACACACAAAAACAAAAAAACACACACACAAAGACACACACACACACAAACACACACACACGAACACACACACACACACACACACACACGCTCAAACACACACACACACACACACAAAAACACACACACACACAAAAACACACACACACACACACAAAAAAACACACACACACACACACACACACACACACAAAAACACACACACAAAGACACACACACACACACACACAAAAACACACACACACACAAAGACACACACACACACACACACACACAAAAACACACACACAAAGACACACACACACACACACACACACACAAATCACACACACACAAAGACACACACACACACACACACACACACACAAAGACACACACACACACACACACACACACACACACACACACACACACACACACACACACACACACTGCAGCACAAATGTACTCGTCCCTTTTTTTACTTCACCTTACTGTCCAATGTGAAGGTAGACTCAGCACTAAGGAGCCTTCAGAAGAGTGTGTGAAAAGAGTGTTCACTTATTTTGACCAGGGCCCATAGGTCTCTAGTCAAAAGTAGTGCACTATATAGGGAATAGGGTGCCATTCTGGTAAAAAGTGGTGCACTATATAGGGAATAGGGTGCCGCTGGGAACACGTAGCGTATGTACTGAGAGGCTGCTGCATAAGTCAGCATCAGCTGTCACGTTGCTGCAGGAGACACAAGAGAACCTGTCATATCGCTGAGTCTCAGTTTAAATGAAGAGAACCTGTCATATCGCTGAGTCTCAGTTTAAATGAAGAGAACCTGTCATATCGCTGAGTCTCAGTGTAAATGAAAAGCTACGTCATGAGGTCCCAGTGAGTGAAAACAGTAGAAAACGTTTCTCTTCGTGTCAATGTAACAGTGGGTGGATAATGACTCAGCCAATTAACTCAGATTAGTCAACACACACTGTTCTGAATCAGAATATTTCTTCATTTGTTCTAAAACAGTACACACACACACACATATATGGTACTATATATGGTACTGCCACTGAGTCTACAGTAGATATACACTGGGGAGAACAAGTATTTGAAACACTGCCGATTTTGCCGATTTTCCTACTTACAAAGCATGTAGAGGTCTGTCATTTTTTATCATAGGTACACTTCGACTGTGAGAGACGGAATCTAAAACAAAAATTCAGAAAATCACATTGTACGATTTTTAAGTAATTAGTTTGCATTTTATTGCATGACATAAGTATTTGATACATTAGAAAAGCAGAACTTAATATTTGGTTCAGAAACCTTTGTTTGCAATTACAGAGATCATACATTTCCTGTAGTTCTTGACCAGGTTTGCACACACTGCAGCAGGGATTTTGGCCCACTCCTCCATACAAACCTTCTCCAGATCCTTCAGGTTTCGGGGCTGTTGCTGGGCAATACGGACTTTCAGCTTCCTCCAAAGATTTTCTATTGGGTTCAGGTCTGGAGACTGGCTAGGCCACTCCAGGACCTTGAGATACTTCTTACGGAGCCACTCCTTAGTTGCCCTGGCTGTGTGTTTCGGGTCATTGTCATGCTGGAAGACACAGCCCCGACCCGTCTTCAATGCTCTTACCAAGGGAAGGAGGGTTGTTGGCCAAGATCTCGCAGTATATGGCCCCATCAATCCTCCCCTTAATACGGTGCAGTCGTCCTGTCCCCTTTGCAGAAAAGCATCCCCAAAGAATGATGTTTCCACCTCCATGCTTCACGGTTGGGATGGTGTTCTTGGGGTTGTACTCATCCTTCTTCTTCCTCCAAACACGGCGAGTGAATTTTAGACAATAAAAGTTATATTTTTGTCTCATCAGACCACATGACCTTCTCCCATTCCTCCTCTGGGTCATCCAGATGGTCATTGGCAAACTTCAGACGGGCCTGGACATGCGCTGGCTTGAGCAGGGGGACCTTGCGTGCGCTGCAGGATTTTAATCCATGACGGCGTAGTGTGTTACAAATGGTTTTCTTTGAGACTGTGGTCCCAGCTCTCTTCAGGTCATTGACCAGGCCCTGCCGTGTAGTTCTGGGCTGATCCCTCACCTTCCTCATGACCATTGCCCCACGAGGTGAGATATTGCATGGAGCCCCAGACCGAGAGTGATTGACCTTCAACTTGAACTTCATCCATTTTCTAATAATTGCGCCAACAGTTGTTGCCTTCTCACCAAGCTGCTTGCCTATTGTCCTGTAGCCCATCCCAGCCTTGTGCAGGTCTACAATTGTATCCCTGATGTCCTTACACAGCTGTCTGGTCTTGGCCACTGTGGAGAGGTTGGAGTCTGTTTGATTGAGTGTGTGGACAGGTGTCTTTTATACAGGTAACGAGTTCAAACAGGTGCAGTTAATACAGGTAATGAGTGGAGAACAGGAAGGCTTCTTAAAGAAAAACTAGCAGGTCTGTGGGAGCCGGAATTCTTACTGGTTGGTAGGTGATCAAATACTTATGTCATGCAATAAAATGCAAATTAATTTCTTAAAAATCATACATTGTGATTTTCTGGATTTTTGTTTTAGATTCCGTCTCTCACAGTTGAAGTGTACCTATGATAAAAAATTACAGACCTCTACATGCTTTGTAAGTAGGAAAACCTGCAAAATCGGCAGTGTATCAAATACTTGTTCTCCCCACTGTATATGGCACTGTCACAGAGTCTACAGTAGATATATATGGCACTGTCACAGAGTCTACAGTAGATATATATGGCACTGTCACAGAGTCTACAGTAGATATATATGGCACTGTCACAAAGTCTACAGTAGATATATATGGCACTGTCACAGAGTCTACAGTAGATATATATGGCACTGTCACAGAGTCTACAGTAGATATATATGGCACTGTCACAGAGTCTACAGTAGATATATATGGCACTGTCACAGAGTCTACAGTAGATATATATGGCACTGTCACAGAGTCTACAGTAGATATATATGGCACTGTCACAGAGTCTACAGTAGATATATATGACACTGTTACAGAGTCTACAGTAGATATATATGACACTGTTACAGAGTCTACAGTAGATATATATGACACTGTTACAGAGTCTACAGTAGATATATATGACACTGTTACAGAGTCTACAGTAGATATATATGACACTGTTACAGAGTCTACAGTAGATATATATGACACTGTTACTGAGTCTACAGTAGATATATATGTCACTGTCACTGAGTCTACAATAGATATGTACAGTACGCCCCTATACACTAACCACTAGGCTACCTGCTGCCCCTACACTCTAACCACTAGTCTACCTGCCGCCCCTACACTCTAACAACTAGGCTACACTGCCGCCCCTACACTCTAACAACTAGGCTACCTGCCGCCCCTACACTCTAACCACTAGGTTACCTGCCACCCCTACACTCTAACCACTAGGCTACGCTGCCGCCCCTACACTCTAACCACTAGTCTACCTGCCGCCCCTACACTCTAACCACTAGGCTACCTGCCGCCCCTACACTCTAACAACTAGGCTACACTGCCGCCCCTACACTCTAACAACTAGGCTACCTGCCGCCCCTACACTCTAACAACTAGGCTACCTGCCGCCCCTACACTCTAACCACTAGGCTACCTGCCGCCCCTACACTCTAACCACTAGGCTACCTGCCGCCCCTACACTCTAACCACTAGGCTACCTGCCGCCCCTACACTCTAACCACTAGGCTACCTGCCGCCCCTACACTCTAACCACTAGGCTACCTGCCGCCCCTAAACTCTAACCACTAGGCTACCTGCCGCTCCTACACTCTAACCACTAGGCTACCTGCCGCACCTACACTCTAACCACTAGGCTACCTGCCGCCCCTACACTCTAACCACTAGGCTACCTGCTGCCCCTACACTCTAACCACTAGTCTACCTGCCGCCCCTACACTCTAACAACTAGGCTAAACTGCCGCCCCTACACTCTAACCACTAGGCTACCTGCCGCCCCTACACTCTAACCACTAGGCTACCTGCCACCCCTACACTCTAACCACTAGACTACCTGCCGCCCCTACACTCTAACCACTAGACTACCTGCCGCCCCTACACTCTAACCACTAGACTACCTGCCGCCCCTACACTCTAACCACTAGGCTACCTGCCGCCCCTACACTCTAACCACTAGGCTACGCTGCCGCCCCTACACTCTAACCACTAGGCTACGCTGCCGCCCCTACACTCTAACCACTAGGCTACTTGCCGCCCCACCACTCTAACCACTAGGCTACCTGCCGACCCTACACTCTAACCACTAGACTACCTGCCGTCCCGACACTCTAACCACTAGGCTACCTGCCGTCCCTACACTCTAACCAATAGGCTACCTGCCGCCCCTACACTCTAACCACTAGGTTACCTGCCGCCAATCTACACTCTAACCACTAGGCTACCTGCCGCCCCTACACTCTAACCACTAGGTTACCTGCCGCCCCTACAATCTAACCACTAGGCTACCTGCCGCCCCTACACTCTAACCACTAGGCTACGCTGCCACCCCCTTCTGTGGTATACAGAAGATAGCCCTATTTAGTAACAGACCAAGTCCATATTATGGCAAGAACAGCTCAAATAAGCAAAGAGAAATGACAGTCCATCATTACTTTAAGACATGAAGGTCAGTCAATCCGTAACATTTCAAGAACATTTCGAGTTTCGTTAAGCGCTATGATGAAACTGTCTCTCATGAGGACCGCCACAGGAAAGGAAGAGCCAGAGTTACCCCTGCTGAAGAGGATATGTTCATTAGAGTTAACTGCACCTCAAATTGCAGCCCAAATAAATTCTTCACAGAGATCAAGTAACAGACACATCTCAACATGAACTGTTCAGAGGAGACTGTGTGAATCAGTCCTTCATGGTCGAATTACTGCAAAGAAACCACTACTAAAGGACACCAATAAGAAGAAGAGACTTGCTTGGGCCAAGAAACACGAGCAATGGACATTAGACAGGTGGAAATCTGTCCTTTGGACTAATGAATCAAGCAAACCAGCTTGATTGGTTTGCCTGACTGAATTCACCGTTTGTTGTCATATCCAAAGCCAACTGAGTCTACAGTAAGTAGTGTTTCTGTGGAGCATCCTCCATGGAGCCAGAGTGTGGTTCACTCAGAGATCGATGTTATGTCAGGAGAGCGTTTGGTTTGCATGACTGAATTCACCTGTGACACGTACGCATGTTGTCATATCCGATATGGACGGCTAAAACGATGGCAGCGTGAGGGAGAATGATGGCCTGATTATGTCTGGCTGATGCAATGTGATATGTAATTGGCCTACTTTAAACCAAACATTAATTCGGCACACCTGATTTAAGCTTTTATCACTCTTACGTACTTGTAGTATAATTGTATCACCATTTACGTAGTATGATTTTGCTTACAAATCTATGTAGTGCTCAATCAATGAATCAAATTTATTTTTTAAAGCACTTTTTCCATCAGCAGTTGTCACACAGTCCTTTACAGATACCCAGCCTAAACCCCCAAAGAGCAAGCATTACAGATACCTAGCCTAAACCCCCAAAGAGCAAGCATTACAGATACCTAGCCTAAACCCCCAAAGAGCAAGCATTACAGATACCCAGCCTAAACCCCCAAAGAGCAAGCATTACAGATACCCAGCCTAAACCCCCAAAGAGCAAGCATTACAGATACCTAGCCTAAACCCCCAAAGAGCAAGCATTACAGATACCTAGCCTAAACCCCCAAAGAGCAAGCATTACAGATACCTAGCCTAAACCCCCAAAGAGCAAGCATTACAGATACCTAGCCTAAACCCCCAAAGAGCAAGCATTACAGATACCCAGCCTAAACCCCCAAAGAGCAAGCATTGCAGATACCCAGCCTAAACCCCCAAAGAGCAAGCATTACAGATACCCAGCCTAAACCCCCAAAGAGCAAGCATTACAGATACCTAGCCTAAACCCCCAAAGAGCAAGCATTACAGATACCTAGCCTAAACCCCCAAAGAGCAAGCATTACAGATACCTAGCCTAAACCCCCAAAGAGCAAGCATTACAGATACCTAGCCTAAACCCCCAAAGAGCAAGCATTACAGATACCTAGCCTAAACCCCCAAAGAGCAAGCATTACAGATAACTAGCCTAAACCCCCAAAGAGCAAGCATTACAGATACCTAGCCTAAACCCCCAAAGAGCAAGCATTACAGATAACTAGCCTAAACCCCCAAAGAGCAAGCATTACAGATAACTAGCCTAAACCCCCAAAGAGCAAGCATTACAGATACCTAGCCTAAACCCCCAAAGAGCAAGCATTACAGATAACTAGCCTAAACCCCCAAAGAGCAAGCATTACAGATACCTAGCCTAAACCCCCAAAGAGCAAGCATTACAGATAACTAGCCTAAACCCCCAAAGAGCAAGCATTACAGATAACTAGCCTAAACCCCCAAAGAGCAAGCATTACAGATAACTAGCCTAAACCCCCAAAGAGCAAGCATTACAGATAACTAGCCTAAACCCCCAAAGAGCAAGCATTACAGATAACTAGCCTAAACCCCCAAAGAGCAAGCATTACAGATAACTAGCCTAAACCCCCAAAGAGCAAGCATTACAGATAACTAGCCTAAACCCCCAAAGAGCAAGCATTACAGATACCTAGCCTAAACCCCCAAAGAGCAAGCATTACAGATAACTAGCCTAAACCCCCAAAGAGCAAGCATTACAGATAACTAGCCTAAACCCCCAAAGAGCAAGCATTACAGATAACTAGCCTAAACCCCCAAAGAGCAAGCATTACAGATAACTAGCCTAAACCCCCAAAGAGCAAGCATTGCAGATACAGATGCACAGTGGCTTTATGAATGTTCCATGAGGCATTTATGAATGCTCTATGAAGCCTTTATGAATGCTCCATGAGGCCTTTATGAATGCTCTATGAAGCCTTTATGAATGCTCTATGAAGCCTTTATGAATGATCTATGAAGCCTTTATGAATGCTCTATGAAGCCTTTATGAATGATCTATGAAGCCTTTATGAATGTTCTATGAAGCCTTTATGAATGATCTATGAAGCCTTTATGAATGTTCTATGAAGCCTTTATGAATGCTCTATGAAGCCTTTATGAATGCTCTATGAAGCCTTTATGAATGCTCTATGAAGCCTGTACAGCTTGTTGCTTGTTTAAAGTGTGACCTACTGTACATAACATCTTTATACGGTAAAGCAGCTTAGATCATTAAACTCCTCTAGAGGTCATTCAGTTAAACAGTATAGCGGCTTAGATCATTAAACTCCTCTAGAGGTCATTCAGTTAAACAGTATAGCGGCTTAGATCATTAAACTCCTCTAGAGGTCATTCAGTTAAACAGTATAGCAGCTTAGATCAGTAAACTCCTCTAGAGGTCATTCAGTTAAACAGTATAGCAGCTTAGATCATTAAACTCCTCTAGAGGTCATTCCTCTAGAGGTCATTCAGTTAAACAGTATAGCAGCTTAGATCATTAAACTCCTCTAGAGGTCATTCAGTTGAACTGTACCAGTATCAAATTAAATCAAAATGAAATGCTTAATTATATTTACTAAATAAACTAAAGTAAATATATCTACATTTAAACTAACACAATAAAATAACAATAATGAGGCTATATACAGGGGGTACCGGTACTGTACATAGTCCATCGGTAAATAGCCATTTCACCTATCTCATCCCCTTACTGTTTTTATTTATTTACTTTTCTGCTCTTTTGCACACCAATATCTCTACCTGCACATGACCATCTGATAATTTATCACTCCAGTGTTAATCTGCTAAATTGTAATTATTCGCCTACCTCCTCATGCCTTTTGCACACAATGTATATAGACTCTCTTTTTTTCTACTGTGTTATTGACTTGTTTATTGTTTACTCCATGTGTAACTCTGTGTTGTTGTCTGTTCACACTGCTATGCTTTATCTTGGCCAGGTCGCAGTTGTAAATGAGAACTTGTTCTCAACTGGCCTCCCTGGTTAAATAAAGGTGTTCTCAACTAGCCTACCTGGTTAAATAAAGGTGTTCTCAAATAGCCTACCTGGTTAAATAAAGGTGTTCTCAACTGGCCTCCCTGGTTAAATAAAGGTGCTCTCAACTGGCCTCCCTGGTTAAATAAAGGTGAAATAAAATTAAACTGAGTCAATGTGTGGGGTTAGAGGTCAGTCAAGGTAATTTGTACATGTAGGTAGGAGTAAAGTGACTATGCATAGATAATAAACAGCGAATAGCAGCAGTGTAGAAAACAAAGGGGGGGAGGTGTCTGTCAATACAAATAGTCCAGGTAGCCATTTGATGAATTGTTCAGCAGTCTGATGGCTTGGGGGTAGAAGCTGTTCAGCAGTCTGATGGCTTGGGGGTAGAAGCTGTTCAGCAGTCTGATGGCTTGGGGGTAGAAGCTGTTCAGCAGTCTGATGGCTTGGGGGTAGAAGCTGTTAAGGAACCTTTTGGACCTAGACTTGGTGCTTCGGTACTGCTTGCCATGTGGTAGCAGAGAGAACAGTCTATGACTTGGGTGACTGGAATTGTTTTGGCCTTCCTCTGACACCACCTAGTATAGAGGTCCTGGACGGCAGGGAGCTTGGCCCCAGTGATGTACAGGGCCGTGCGCACAACCCTCTGTAGTGCCTTACGGCCAGATGCCAAACAGTTGCCATACCAGGCCGTGAGGTTGTTGTCATGGCACCACACTGCCAGGGCTCTGACCTCCTTTCCTACAGGCTGTTTCATTGATGTCGGTGATCAGGCTTTTGTGTCGTCAGCAAACTTAATGATGGTGTTGGAGTCTTGCTTGGCCATGCAGTTGTGTGTGAACAGGGAGTACAGGAGGGGACTGAGCACCCACCCCTGAGGGGCCCCCGTGTTGAGGATCAGTGTGGCAGATGTGTTGTTGCCTATCTTCACCGCCTGGGGGCAGCCCGTGATGAGTTTTGAGGGCACTATGGTGTTGAACGCTGAGCTGTAGTGAATGAACAGCATTTTCACATAAGTGTTCCTTTTGTCCAGGTGTGAAAGGGCAGTGTGGAGTGCGGTTGAGATTGCGACATCTGTGGATCTGTTGGAGCGGTATGCAAATTGGAGTGGGTCTAGGGTTTCCGGCATGATGCTGTTGATGTGAGCCATGACCAGCCTTTCAAAGCACTTCATGGCCACCGACGTGAGTGCTACGGGGCGGTAGTCATTTAGCCAGGTTATCCAGACAAACAGAACAGGACAGTGAACAGAAGAGCAGACCGTTCTACATCAGGAGTGACAGATCAATAGCTCAGTGTTGTTCCTTCATGGCCACCGACGTGAGTGCTACGGGGCAGTAGTAATTTAGCCAGGTTCTCCAGACAAACAGAAGAGCAGACAGATCTACATCACGAGCGACAGATCAATAGCTCAGAGTTGTTCCTTCATGGCCACCGTCGTGAGTGCTACGGGGCGTTAGTCATTTAGCCAGGTTATCCAGACTAACAGAAGAGCAGACAGATCAATAACTCATTATCTACTGTAGCCGTAGCCTATGGACAAGACATACATTCTACCCTGTTCCCCATATAGTGGACTCCTTTTGACCGAGGCCCATTGTCCTAAATGGTAGCCAATGGGTCCTGGTCGAAAGTAGTACATTGATTGGGAATAGGGTGTAATTTGTGACGCAGAACTATGTTTGATCTGTGAGAAGAACAGGGTCATAAATGATAGGCCTGTCTCTATTGATAGACAGACCTATCTCAACCATGTTGACGGGTGCCTTTAGTGTGTTCAAAAAGTATGTGGAATTAGAAATAGATGTTTCCATAGATGTAGATGTTTCCCTTTGTTTCCATAGAAATAGATGTTTCCATTTGTTTCCATGGAAATAGATGTTCCATTTGTTTCCATGGAAATAGATGTTTCCATTTGTTTCCATGGAAATATATGTTTCCATTTGTTTCCATGGAAATAGATGTTTGCATTTGTTTCCATGGAAATAGATGTTTCCATTTGTTTCCATGGAAATAGATGTTTCCATTTGTTTCCATGGAAATAGATGTTTCCATTTGTTTCCATACAAATAGATGTTTCCATTTCCATTAGTCTACAAAATTGTATCTAGAATCAGCTTCCTATTTCGCAACAAAGCATCCTTCACTCATGCTGCCAAACATAACCTTGTAAAACTGACCATCCTACCGATCCTCGACTTCGGCGATGTCATTTACAAAATAGCTTCCAACACCCTACTCAGCAAATTGGATGCAGTCTATCACAGTGCCATCCGTTTTGTCACCAAAGCCCCATATACTACCCACCATTGCGACCTGTATGCTCTCGTAGGCTGGTCCTCGCTACAAATTAGTTGCCGAACCCACAGGTTCCAGGTCATCTATAAGTCTTTGCTAGGTAAAGCCCTGCCTTATCTCAGCTCACTGGTCACCATAGCAACACCCACCCGTAGCACACGCTCCAGCAGGTATATTTCACTGGTCACCACCAAAGCCAATTCCTCTTTTGGCCACCTCTCCTTCCAGTTCTCTGCTGCCAATGACTGGAACAAATTGCAAAAATCACTGAAGCTGGAGACTCATATCTCCCTCACTAACTTTAAGCATCAGCTGTCAGAGCAGCTTACAGATCATTGCACCTGTACACAGCCCATCCGTAAACAGCCCATCTGTAAACAGCCCATCCAACTCCCTCATCCCCATATTATTGATTTATTTTCTCTCCTTTGCCCCCCAGTATCTCTACTTGCACACTCATCTTCTGCACATCTGTCACTCCAGTGTTTACTTGCTACATTGTAATTACTTCACCACTACGGCCTATTTATTGCCTTACCTCCCTAATCTTACCTCATTTGCACACACTGTCTATTGACTTTTCTATTGTATGATTGACTGTTCGCTTGTTTATTCCATGTGTAACTCTGTGTTGTTGTTTTTTGTCGCACTGCTTTACTTTATCTTGGCCACAGTTGTAAATGAGAACTTGTTCTCAACTGGCCGACCTGGTTAAATAAAGGTGAAATAACATACATAATAAAATGGCATGTAGCTCTTGTCGTCTTAGATTCCAAACATGATGTTTGGTCCACATCGTCTAGATAGTCCAACTCCTGCTACGGCTCTACTTCTCTTACATTTCACAACCTGTTGCCTGGAGACATCTGATATCTCCACAGTGTGGTTAGAGATGAGATTAGTCTGTTGTATATGGTGCTCAGTGGTCACATGTCTCTATATAAAGTTACACTTCATGGCCTGACTGTTTTAGAGGCCAAAATATATGATAACATTTTTTTTCCCGACCACTTTAGTTTACCAGGAACAACTCCTGGCCCTGGGAAAAATTCATGGTCTGGCCCATCAGCCTGACCAATCATTCTGCCTGTACAGCAAGGTGACACATTTAAATCAAACAAAACAGCACCACCGTCTGGTTGTAGCAGGTATTACACAACGGAAATCGTTTTGTTGTCTTCCTGTTTCTAGATGTGTGTCGCGGTATGAAGTTGATCGCATGCTATTGCACGGTCTATGGACAGTAACAGTTTAGCTACATTGTGTCATGTCATGATTATGCCCGCGGTAAATCACGGATCGCTACATCGACGTGGTGTTACATTGTTACTAAAAAACCGGACTTGCGCGTGGTTGGTGCTACAGTTCAAAGGCAACCAACTCACGAGGTAACGTTACTGTACAGTAGTGCAACAACTTGAAATGATTGTCTGACATTCGCTCACATATTGAGTGAAAGGATGCTGAGAACATGTTTAACAGCTGTCCGCGGTCCTGCGGTCTGCGTGGGTCGGTGTTTCAGCAGTGAAGTGAGTGGTGGAGATTCCACGTTACCCGGTTTCTCCTCTCCACCGTTCTCAACGGAGGCTTCACTCTATGTTCACGTGAGTATTAGTAGACTACTAACGTTATATTCAATCAGTTTATCGCTTTCTTCCATTCTGCCTCCCTCTTTCTGCTATCCATCCTTCTCGCAAAGGGCAATGAATGAATGAGATCCGATTTCAACTAACACTTTGTCAATCCGTCACACACACACAGTGGCCATACTGTCTGAGGGGATGCGCCTACTGCAGAGGAGGCTGGTGGGAGGTGCTATAGGAGGATGGGCTCATTATTATGGCTGTAATGGATTCCAGGCTGTATCACAACCGGCCGTGATTGGGAGTCCCATAGGGCGGTGCACAATTGGCCCAGCGTCGTCTGGGTTTGGCCGGTGTAGGCCGTCGTTGTAAATAAGAATTTGTTTCTTAACTGACTTGCCTAGTTAAATAAAAGTTTAAAAAAAAAATGGAATGGTGCCAAACACATGGGAACAACGTATTTGAATCAGTTCCATTGAGTCTCCAGCCATTACAACGAGCCTGTCCTCCTATAGCTCCTCCCACCAGCCTCCTATAGCTCCTTCCACCAGCCTCCTCTGTCTACTGGAACAACCAGTACAACCCTGACACTAACCCTGATCCTCTCCTGTTCACAGTGGCCTTACTGTCTGAAGAGATGCTCCTACTGTAACAACAAGTACATCCCTGACACTAACCCTGATCCTCTCCTGTTCACAGTGGCCTTACTGTCTGAAGAGATGCTCCTACTGTAACAACAAGTACATCCCTGACACTAACCCTGATCCTCTCCTGTTCACAGTGGCCTTACAGTCTGAAGAGATGCTCCTACTGTAACTTCAACAAGTACAACCCTGACACTAACCCTGATCCTCTCCTGTTCACAGTGGCCTTACTGTCTGAAGAGATGCTCCTACTGTAACTTCAACAAGTACATCCCTGACACTAACCCTGATCCTCTCCTGTTCACAGTGGCCTTACAGTCTGAAGAGATGCTCCTACTGTAACTTCAACAAGTACATCCCTGACACTAACCCTGACCCTCTCCTGTTCACAGTGGCCTTACTGTCTGAAGAGATGCTCCTACTGTAACTTCAACAAGTACATCCCTGACACTAACCCTGACCCTCTCCTGTTCACAGTGGCCTTACTGTCTGAAGAGATGCTCCTACTGTAACTTCAACAAGTACAACCCTGACACTAACCCTGACCCTCTCCTGTTCACAGTGGCCTTACTGTCTGAAGAGATGCTCCTACTGTAACTTCAACAAGTACATCCCTGACACTAACCCTGACCCTCTCCTGTTCACAGTGGCCTTACTGTCTGAAGAGATGCTCCTACTGTAACAACCAGTACATCCCTGACACTAACCCTGACCCTCTCCTGTTCACAGTGGCCTTACTGTCTGAAGAGATGCTCCTACTGTAACTTCAACAAGTACATCCCTGACACTAACCCTGACCCTCTCCTGTTCACAGTGGCCTTACTGTCTGAAGAGATGCTCCTACTGTAACTTCAACAAGTACATCCCTCGCTCTGACAACCAGGATGTCATGTTGGAGTGTCTCCAGCGGGAGACGGAGACCTTACTAAAGCTCAGCCAGGTGTCCCGGTAGGTTTACCGTCTAAATTCAACCCTTCCTCTGTGGGTCATCGCCTTTAGCTTTAGTGTCTCCATGGGAACATCTGAAATGGCACACTATTCCCTAAACAGTGCACTATTTCCAGAGTGCCTGAGGCTGACTATGGAGGGAACAGGGGGCCATTTTCAGACTGCTCCTCCACCTCCTGGAGTTCAACTCAAGGCTGACTATGGAGGGAACAGGGGGCCATTTTCAGACTGCTCCTCCCCCTCCTGGAGTTCAACTCAAGGCTGACTATGGAGGGAACAGGGGGCCATTTTCAGACTGCTCCTCCACCCCCTGGAGTTCAACTCAAGGCTGACTATGGAGGGAACAGGGGGCCATTTTCAGACTGCTCCTCCACCTCCTGGAGTTCAACTCAAGGCTGACTATGGAGGGAACAGGGGGCCATTTTCAGACTGCTCCTCCACCTCCTGGAGTTCAACTCAAGGCTGACTATAGAGGGAACAGGGGGCCATTTTCAGACCGCTCCTCCACCTCCTGGAGTTCAACTCAAGGCTGACTATGGAGGGAACAGGGGGCCATTTTCAGACCGCTCCTCCACCTCCTGGAGTTCAACTCAAGGCTGACTATGGAGGGAACAGGGGGCCATTTTCAGACCGCTCCTCCACCTCCTGGAGTTCAACTCAAGGCTGACTATGGAGGGAACAGGGGGCCATTTTCAGACCGCTCCTCCACCTCCTGGAGTTCAACTCAAGGCTGACTATGGAGGGAACAGGGGGCCATTTTCAGACCGCTCCTCCACCTCCTGGAGTTCAACTCAAGGCTGACTATGGAGGGAACAGGGGGCCATTTTCAGACCGCTCCTCCACCTCCTGGAGTTCAACTCAAGGCTGACTATGGAGGGAACAGGGGGCCATTTTCAGACCGCTCCTCCACCTCCTGGAGTTCAACTCAAGGCTGACTATGGAGGGAACAGGGGGCCATTTTCAGACCGCTCCTCCACCTCCTGGAGTTCAACTCAAGGCTGACTATGGAGGGAACAGGGGGCCATTTTCAGACCGCTCCTCCACCTCCTGGAGTTCAACTCAAGGCTGACTATGGAGGGAACAGGGGGCCATTTTCAGACCGCTCCTCCACCTCCTGGAGTTCAACTCAAGGCTGACTATGGAGGGAACAGGGGGCCATTTTCAGACCGCTCCTCCACCTCCTGGAGTTCAACTCAAGGCTGACTATGGAGGGAACAGGGGGCCATTTTCAGGCCGCTCCTCCACCTCCTGGAGTTCAACTCAAGGCTGACTATGGAGGGAACAGGGGGCCATTTTCAGACCGCTCCTCCACCTCCTGGAGTTCAACTCAAGGCTGACTATGGAGGGAACAGGGGGCCATTTTCAGACCGCTCCTCCACCTCCTGGAGTTCAACTCAAGGCTGACTATGGAGGGAACAGGGGGCCATTTTCAGACCGCTCCTCCACCTCCTGGAGTTCAACTCAAGGCTGACTATGGAGGGAACAGGGGGCCATTTTCAGACCGCTCCTCCACCTCCTGGAGTTCAACTCAAGGCTGACTATGGAGGGAACAGGGGGCCATTTTCAGACTGCTCCTCCACCTCCTGGAGTTCAACTCAAGGCTGACTATGGAGGGAACAGGGGGCCATTTTCAGACTGCTCCTCCACCTCCTGGAGTTCAACTCAAGGCTGACTATGGAGGGAACAGGGGGCCATTTTCAGACCGCTCCTCCACCTCCTGGAGTTCAACTCAAGGCTGACTATGGAGGGAACAGGGGGCCATTTTCAGACCGCTCCTCCACCTCCTGGAGTTCAACTCAA